>NC_048300.1:178847639-179048146 GCF_013100865.1 Trachemys scripta elegans
TGTGTGTGTGTGTGTGTGTGTGTGTGTGTGTGTGTGTGTGTGTGTGTGTACAGTCCCACTACCTACAGCTCTAGCCCGGAGGCCAGGACCTTTAGAAAACAGAAAATAAAGTAAGCCATTGTGCATGACAGAAAAAAAAAAATATTTTGCATCTAAAAAATGTCTTGTTCACAAAAATGAGGGAAATAGGATTCTCTTGTCTCTAAGGAATATTGTTATGCTTTCACTTTTGCAATCAGGTAAATAACAGTGGAACAGTTTCTGATCTTCTGTTTTCTTGTATTTTATAAGAGAAGATTTTGACCTAGTAAGTGAAATAACATGCTAGGTCAAACAGTCATGATTTCATACCACAGAACTTTCCTGTATCATAATAACTAAACACACTACAGCTAAGGGTGCGACACTTTCATCTACTTCTGTAGGCCAAAATTAATGATGGCAAAGGCATTATTTGTTTCAGCACACTGAAATGGCAACATTGAAGATTCATATTGTACTAAAACTCCCATATTCTTTGCTTTTAACCATACACAAGAGCACTCTAAAAGGAAGTCAGCCTCACTGACATTCTGTAATAGAGTTTTCAGCTTTGCCTGATTGCATTATAAACACCACACATATTGAAACACTCTGGTAGTTTCCTAGTGTTCACAGTGAGGGACCTGAACCTTTTGACCTCAAACGTCTTATTAAAGCCTATGCCGGACTGTGTCTCCACAAGGGAAAAAAACAAGAAACTACTGGACTTATTCTCTTCTATAATTCATTCAAGTAAGCCCTTGCTGAGTGGAGGACCTTGGCTTTGATGTTAAAGTCTCCTAATTGGAAGGAAGTGAAGTGTTAGCCTGTCAGGCTATTAGTCTCTCATCAAATACTTTAAGAGGTATCAGAACACTGAAGTTCTCACACTGGTGCAAAGAAAGCACAGAGTGGCCTGTTTTTTGTTAAAATGTTTAAACTTTTCATCTCCAACAAAAAGTTTAATACACATGGAGTTGTCCCTTGATTTTTCTTTCCTTTTATATCCACCCTTTCCCCTTCTGAGCCTCCATCTTTCTATTGCCTACAGCACATCAGCCCCATTAGTGCTATAAAGTCACAGGCAATGCATTATAGCTCGGATTCAAAGCTAACTATTACATCCACAGTGTGACCCAAATCAGTGTTGCTTGATCAAGTGAAACACCTACCCTTTTAGTGTTTTTCTTCCCATGAAAGTAACCTCTCTAAAGGGTGTCCATACATCAAAAAACCACTACTCTGTGGTTATGGGCGGTGGATGACCTGACTGCCCGGGGAGGCTAGCCCCCGGCCCCTCTCCTTGTGCCCCCCTCCCTCCCTGTCTATCTCCCCCTCTCCCTCAGGAGCCCAAAGCACCACCAATGCGGCCCCCTGGGCCCAGCGCTGGATGGCTGGGGGCGGGAGGGGTAGGGGGTGGAGGGACAAGGCACCAGCCTCAGTGCGCTGCAGCCTCAATACCCACAGCCCCTGGGTGGCGTGGCCACAGCGTTCCCAGCCCTGGTGCTGCAGGTGGCCAGGCAGTGCGGTCGCCGTGCCCCGAGCCCATGCGGGCCCCCAGTCCCGGTGCTCAGGTGGTCAGCCCCGGAGCGCTGGGCAGGCAGCGCAGCCCAGCATCAGCTGCCCTGGCACCCCCGAGTCCCTGCAGGAGGCATGCTGGCCTGGGGGCCGAGCCATGCTAGGCTGTATGGGGAGGCACAACCTCCCCTTGCCTATGATACCCACCGCCCATGTCTGTGGTGCTAGACCCTTGATTCAGAACAGGACTTAAGCACAAGCTTAAGTTACAGCATATCTTTACAGCTCATTGACATAAAGTTAAGCACATGCTTAAGTACTCTCCTGAGTAAGTGTGCTTTCCTGAATTTGTGCCTAGGGACCCAATCCTGGAAGGTGACTAGTATTCTTGTTGAGGCCCCCAAATTGTTCCAAAGTGAATGGGAGTTGAGGGTGCTCAGCACCTCCCAGGATCATCCCTTCGCACTGACTGTAAGGCCTAGTTTTGTGCAATTTATTTTCCCCAAGTTAGTAATGTTCTCTAGACACAAAAGTTAGGTAATATTTGTGAAGTGCTATAAAAATTAACTACCAGAGAGGAGACAGCAGAAATAGTCTTTTGAACTACAGAGAAATATGGAAGAAAAGTTGCCAGAGTGGAACAAAAAATTAGACGCTGAAAAGATTAAATATATATTTTTAAAATCATGACTTGTGTTACTAATACCGCCTGAGTGTTAAAATGGCAAGATTTTTAAAAAATCTATTTATTGCTTAATATTTTATTCCTATGTTTTCTTTTCATTTTTAAATTAGAACTAGTTACAACACATGGGGGGTGTAGGAGGGGAGCTTACCCTGTGGGGTGGAGAGCCTGAGGCTGAGCCAAAACACCTGGAATGAGCCCTTCCTGCAGGAAGTCAGGCAATTCCCTATAAAGAGCAGAAGATGGCCGCAGCTATAGCTATAGCGGTGGACACTGTGATGAGGGAGAGGAAGAAAAAATGAGAGAGAGGAAAAAATGGGGGAGGGGGAGAGATGCTCTTGCAGGTCCATGATATCCGAGAGCCTGGAGTATAAAACCTAGGGAGCAGGAGGCTCCTGGGGGGTGAGAAACCCTGAGTGTGTTTGGAACTGTATGTCAGAGCCCTAGTGAAGGAGAGCTGGAAGGACTGGCTTAGAGACGAGACCAGGATAGAAGGGGTAAGAGAAAATGCTAAAGCTAAGTATAGACTTCCCCTTTGTGTTGTTGGAATGGACTCTGGGTAAACTGTAAATTAGCTCCAGGCAGGGGTATTGTTAACCAGAGAGAGCCTTTGTATTCTTAAAGGGCCCTGAAGAGAGGACAAATGGAGTTGGGGAGCCTGCAGAGACACTCAGGAAAATATTTCCAACAGATTTTTGTCCAAAAAATTGTGGGTTTTTTTTCTTTCGAAAATTATTTTTTTTGATGTTTGGATCCCTTAACAACACATTACCACCCAGTGGCTAGAATTTGCTAACAAATTATGAAATATAAATTTGATGAGAATCTCTCATACTTGTATAGTAGTGGTAGTGGTAACAACGGGGGGCGGGGGAGAAGTAGCTGCCACTTTAGTTATTGTGAGTACTTTATTATTGGGTTCCACAGTTTAACCTTTTAACTGTTTTACATTTTTTAAATTCACTGCCATAGCTCAGTGAAAAAAATATTGAAAGGAAACCAAACAAGAAACGTAGGCCCCAAGCCTGTAAAAGGATCCATAGGGGTAGAGTCAGACATCTGTGTGGAGACTTCAGTGGAATTCTGCGAGGGCATATGGAATTGTCTAACTCCTGTCGAAAACAATGACTACACAAGGTACAAGGTTTGGGGGAATCAAGCCCTTAAGGTTTTTAACTTAACTTCCATCTCTTTCACACCTGCCAATAATTGACTTTATTCCATGGCTGTTGGGATCATCTCAACCTCTGTAGCTGATGGTTTTTAAAACCTGATCTAAATCCCACTGAAGTGAATAGAAAATCTCCCATTGATCTCATTGGGATTTTGATTAGTCTCTAGAGGTGGGATCCAAAAAGGGACTTAGTGTGATCTGTGAAACTCCCACCAGGCTGCCACCTAATCCTGTAGATGCCTAAAATTGCTTGGCATGTTAGTTTTTGCAATAAAAATTCCCCAGGAGCAGGGAAGACAGGTGTTTGGTTGCCTATTACATGTGCAGAGGCCAATCCAGTGGGTGTGCTCAGAGGCTGACTACTGGATTAGGCCCCACATGAACATTAACAAACAAAAGCAGGGAGTGGGGGGAAGTAGGACGGACCTCCTTCTCTAGTACTGTGGTTAGGGTCCTCACCTGGGAGGTGAGATACCCCCCATTTCAAGTCCCCCCTCTGCCTGAGGAGAAAAAGGGATCTGAACAGGGATCCACCACCTCTCAGCTGAGTGTCCTAACCACTAGACTAAGGAATATTCTGACGTGGGGCTCTCTCAATCTTGCCTATTGAAGTTATTCCACAAAATTGAATAATTGAATATTAATTGGGCCAGAGAAAGTTAGAATGACTCTGTGGCCTAGTGGTTGGGGCACTCACTGGAGAGGTGACCGATCCCTGTTCAAATTCCTTTTAGTCAGGCAGAGGGGGGACTTGATAACTAAATGCCCACCCGGGCTGGGCCCCTGGGTAAGTGCCCTAACCACTGGGTTGAAGGTTATAAGGGTGGTTTGCCTTTATTTTGTGTGGAGTTAGGTGGCAACTACCAGATTAGGTCCCACAGATTATTTAGGTGGCCTTAATGTCAGTTATCCTCTGGTCCATGGATCATAAACAGATATGCATTTCCTGGCAGTCTAGAGTTAGGCACTGAACTCTGAGAGAGGGGAAAGGCTTAGGACACACCCCTCTCAACAGCATCTCCCATGGGATAGCTTACGTGGGGAGCCACCTAATGGGCTGGTTTTGTGGATTGCATTCTAAGGTGCATGTCTCTCCCTATTCATTGTATAGGAATGTAGGTGCCTAATTCGGACTTTGTTGATCGTGCTGTTGTTCCTGTCATTTTCTAAGTACCTAAAAGATAGGTGTTGTGACACTCGGAATCACAATACCTAAGTCCCTTTTGTGCATCTGGGTCAAAATGTCTACGTCTGCAGGATTGTGGGTTGGTCTTCTCCGTGGAAGGCCCTCAACTCTAGAATTCAATTCCTTCTCCCACATTTCCTTGGTCTGACAGAGCCTTAACTTGCTGAGCTATAGGGCATGTAAACAAACCCATCCATTTATCAGGGAAAAGCATAGACCCAGCCACTTGGTCAAGGGATACATGCTCCCCTGGGCTTTTTACTATCCCATTATCACAGGGGTAGGCAACCTATGGCACAGGAGCTGATTTTCAGTGGCACTCATACTGCCTGGGTCCTGGCCACCGGTCTGGGGGGCTCTGCATTTTAATTTAATTATAAATGAAGCTTCTTAAACATTTTTAAAACCTTATTTACTTTACATACAAAAATAGTTTAGTTATATATTATAAACTTACAGAAAGAGACCTTCTAAAAACGTTAAAATGTATTACTGGCATGCAAAACCTTAAATTAGACTGAATAAATGAAGACTCGGCACACCACTTCTGAAACGTCGCCGACCCCTGCATTAACATCTCGTTCAGCATGGCTGTAGGTCTTATGCATTATCACAGATAGTTCCCCTCCCAACATTCTGTGTGGTTTCCTCTCTGAGGAGAAGGAAGCTGAATGGCCAGGGTGTTCACTGTTGTGAGGGTAGGAAGTTCTTTAGTTGATATTGTGTCACTTTAGATTTTTCTCTTTTAATTGTTAAAATATTTATTGAACATGAACCTACCTCTTTTGATAGACTGACTGAATTAAAATAAATGGACTACTTATCCTGGAAACTTCTATTTTTACACAGCTGAGAGTGAAGAATTGGTTTACTAATAAGCATTCAATCACATACCCGTTTTAATAATGTAATCATGTACATTATTTTCCTCAGATATAGAGTTCTTCAACCAGATCCTCAGTGGGTGCACATATGTGTCGTTCCATCAGCTGGAGCTGTGCTGATTTATACCTGCTGAGGATCTGTCCCCTTGTATTTAGGTTTAGTTCTCAGTTGGAAGTTATACAAGCTGTAGCTTCAATATAACCAACTCTGTGATATGTTTAAGAACTTCTTAGCTCATTATAGAACAAATCCTAGCAAGAGCATGTTGAATTTCCTTCGGTTTTTTTTTTTTTTACTATTATTAAACCACTTATAGCTCTGATTTAGGAAATGAAGACAAATCTCAGAGATACAACATGAGTTCAGGATTATGGGAAAACGAGAAGGGGTTATATGAAGGGGCGAGAGTGTTCCAGCTGCATCATATTAGCATGCGTATCAATAAAGCTGGTTTATTCCATTCGTTGCATATGCTCATCTCCTACAGAGTCTTAGAAGTAAGCTGAACTTCCCATAAACCTTCTTTGAGATGGAATGTTCTCATGGTTATGGCAACTGAATAATGCCTGGGACAACTGGATTCTATCCCTGCCTTCTCCACAGAGTTCCTGTGTGATTCTAGGCAAGTCACTTAAACCAAACTTTTCACAGGTGGCCACTGTTTGTGTGTTCCTTGTTTTCTGGGTGCCTGACTAGGCTGTGTGGTCTAGCAGCAGAATTGCTGAGAACTCTCAGCTGCAACTGAGGTCAAAATGGGAACTGTGCTTTGAAAATATAGACGCTATATAAAATCAGATCCTCCTCATTTCCGTTTGAAGACCCAAAATTATTGGATACTTTTGACTTTGATCCGTGTATCAGTTCCTAATCTGTGAAATGGGAATAATTGCCCCTCATTTCACATGGGTGTTGTGAAGATATATTTATTAATGTTTGTATAATCAGGGTGGGATCCACAAAGGGACTTCAGCGTTAGAACGCTGAGCATCATGGGACCTAATTTGAAAATCCAGGAACAACCCTGCAATCCACAAAGCTGAGTTAGGCACCTAGGCTCCCTATCCAATGAACACGGGGAGATAGGTGTCTAAGAATGTGAGCCACAAAAGCCAGCATGCTAGATGGGGAACTGTCTAAACTAGCTAATAGGATATGCTGACCAGAGTGGTGCATGCTAAGGCCAACCCCTCTCTTCACCTATCTCTGAATAGCGATCCACAAACAGGCACCTGCTGCTTAGGTGCCTAATGCTTTCTTATGGGAATGAGTTAGATGCCTGCCTCACGCCACACAAAAATGACCGTAGGAGGAGGTGGCCACCTTATAATTTATATCCGAATGGCTAGAGTGCTCACTTGGGACGTGGGAGACTCAGTTTCAATTGCCTCCTCTCTGCGAAAGGGAGAGAAAGAATTTAACAGCCATCTTCCCATCTCTCTGGAGTGTGCTTTAACGATGGAACTATGGGACATTCTGAAGTGGGACTTACCCACATCTCTCCTGTAGAAGCTATTCCACTGTGGATAACTAATGAAAACATGGTTGGAGCAGAGGGACTGCACTTGGGGTCTCCTACCTCCCTGGTGGGTGCTATAACAATTGGACTACAGAGTCCCTGTCCCTTTCTGTGTCTCTGTCTGTTTGTCTCTCTCTGGCTCAAGGAATATTTAAGTATTTATCCACAGTGAAGTCATTGGGCCAGAGAAAGGTTCCCCTTTGTGAATCTAGCCCCAAGATTTCTAACAGCATGGGACCAAATGTTTTCCTTATAATTTCTATTCTGTTCTTCCCTCCCTGACCTCTGTTATTAGAAACTGAAATATTGCAGCGAGCATGTTACAATTTATCTATTGACTTGGTATTTATTCTATTAGATAATCAGGATCTCTGCATCTGAAGAGTCAAGAATTCTAATGAAGCTATGTTAACCTTTCCACCCTCAGCTTGAAAGCTGCAGGAAACAACTTCTTTGAGATGTCAGTCTGTCCCTGCAGGATTTGAAGAGAACGGCTGGCTTTCTGAGCAATGATGGTGTGTTTAGCAAAAACTAAAGCCTGCTTTGGATAGATGTGTGCAATTGCAGTCTCAGCCTTTCTGTATTTTGTACATCAGGATAATTGACCATTTATTCAGTGGATCATCAGCAAATGCTGGACTCTGATAATGACTGGATGTATGCAAAAGAATTGTAAGTACCAAAGTCTAGCAAATACATTATAAGGGCAAATTTCCGTCATAACTCAAATTCACTATACCTATTGGAATATTTCCTTAGAATTTATATGTTGGCAGTGCTTTGTATAAAGTAATCAATGAGTCCTCTAACTCAATCCTCCTATCTTATTCAGTGGTGTCAGGTTTTCCATATTATAAATTACTATAACCACCAGTCTGGTATGAAATCAAGAGGTGTAGCCTGGCTTATTCATGCTAAATACAGTTTGGTATGCTTAATTTGCTACCAGATTGACTATTCCTCCTGCAAGAATATTTCAGCTAGAGTTACATTTCTGCCAGGATATGTTTACGGAAACACTGCATTTTAATCATGAATAAAGTTCTGTAATAGTATTCTATGGAACTGCGAGGAATGAAAAGTCAAAGACTGAAGCCTGTGTACAGTGTGCCATTAAAAAATGGCCATTTACTGCACTGAGGTATTTATCTTTGCCATGGAATTTGCTGTATTCCCTATACTTAGATTCGGAAATACTGCAAATACCACAGTAAATGTAACTACTGCTGGTATTAAATGCTCAGTTTTGAATGGCATAGACACTGCATCTTTACATTCCAGAGTCTGCCCTCACACACCCGTGTTTGCACTGAAGTTGGTGGACGTTGCAGAACTTGCAGAATTTGGCTCTGTTATTTTTCTTAATTGTTTTGAGAACTGAATTTGACTTCACACCTCTACATGTGCCCAGTGTGAGCCAGATACTAAGCTGGTGTAAATCTCCAGATTTCAAGGTAGATGCAACCATTTACACCAGCTGAGCAATTGGTTTCCAGTGAAATCAATGGAAACTGCTTCTCCATATCCAAGGACAGATGCTGAGGACTATTTAATAAGTATTAAGTGACACAAGGGCCTCTCATTCAAGTCAGCTGATAGGATTATCAGGCCAAACCACTTACTCTATAATAATTCAGTTTAGGGGGCAAAGTCAGAGTACAATCCTATGCAGAGGTCTGAAGGGGAATTTTTTTCAGTGGGCTTTGGACCAGACTACACTTCTGAGCCAGCTGAGGCCCTACTCTGGGATACTATGTGACAATAACCCCAAAAAACAAGGGGGACTCAAAACTTAGTGCAGGAAACTTAGTGCTGGGAGATTCCTCGTGTTAGTGCAATTAACCCTTTCTCTAATTGTGGTTTCATGATTTGCTATTTGTGGTTTAAAGAACTTTTCAACATAAGAGCGAGGGAGGCATCATATCTGTGTAGAACGTAAGGAACTTCAGGACTAAGACATGTGGAATCCCTTGCAACAGGTACACTTGAGAGACAGGAGCAGTGCTCATAGTCTACATCGATGCAAAAGAGAGAACCAGTTGGAATGCACTTATGAACAGTCCACTGGCAGAGCAGCTCTGATAGAAAATAACAAGTAACCACATGTAGCAATAAAAGAGAATGAGAAAGCAAGACATTAATTTCAGTCACTACACTCAAGGACTTTGCTCTAGCCAAACAAGCTTAAGCCACTGAATAAATCAATATAGCTATGGACTATACCTGCCAAGTTCTTCAGGCTGACTGGATATTTAACCCTTTGTGGTAATGCAATATACTTATTTAACCCATGCTGTATTCACCTATGGGGGGGGATGGGGGAGGGGGCAAATGTAAGGCTTTACTCTCTGTGTGTTAGGCATGTATTGTAACTAGCCTCCAAAGCTTTTTCTGGTAGAGTCTCCCAGCCTTGCTTTCCAGGTCAACAATTATGACATGATATAAAGAATTCAAATGAATGGTTTAATCATGGATAAAACCAGAAATATGTGTAACATATGTACCATTCATGTGAATATATTTTTTTAAAAAGGTTCTTACTATGATCCAGATACTCAGTTGGTGCAATTCAGCATAGCACTGGCGCTCCTCTGACGTACACCTGAGTGGGATTCCATCTCCAAATGTCTAAGCTATTGCCAAAACATGGTTTCTGCCAGCAAAATTAGCATTCATTGTACAAGCCTAGTGTTTTCTTGTGTGGATTATTTGGTCCCTTCCTTGAAATTTTTCAAATGTATTCTCAAAATGGCCACAGTATGAAATACTTGGTGGCTATTTTGAGAGTCCTTTGTAAAACCTACGTTTCAACAACACCCTGAAAATAATTCACTGCTCATGTTCACCACAGCCTTTTTGAGGACATTTTCAAACTCCTGAGTGAAGCTATAATGCATTGCTATAGAATGTTATAACAGAGGGCACTGTTATACAGTCCAAGTGTTTAGTTTTGAAAGAAATGCTTGTATTAGTTTTGTTATACAAGATTCTGGGTAGAGGGAGCTGTATGAGGAGAAGAAGAATTTTTTCTCTTGGTCTCCAATTAGAGTCAATTCTTGAGGCAGTGTTGCTTCCTGGGAGCCAGACACTGGTATTGGGCTGAGATTCCTGAAAGAAGAGTTTGACTGTATATCTGTTTGAGGACTGGGATATGTGTAATTAAATAAAGTTATATTTAGAATATGCCAAGAATCTGCATCATTGATTTCTACTCCACTGGAAAGCCCACCTGCAAGGCCCTGAACATCTGGTACACTAAGCAGATGTGTGATGTTGATGACAGAAGAAGGGGAAAGAACATAATATCAGAATATGGGCCTGAATCTCCTTTACTGGTGTAAATCAGGAATATGATTAAAGTCAGTGGAGTTATACTGGTGTAAATCGGGTGTGAAAAGAATTTGTGTGTGTATGGAGAGGGAGACGTATAGCAATATATACTCTGTCTCTCTATCTTGGTTTCTCTGTCAAGTCGACTTGATTTTCTCTTGACATTGGGCTCTAGTTTTACAATATACAATTTCATGGATCCTCTGTATTTCCCCTTTTTTCTGTGTGGTGCTATTTTGAATGTAGGAGACATCAAGCATTATGTGAAGGGGACCATATACAATATGTGACCTTATTTCAGTAAGGTATAAGAGAAGTAGATTGGGTCATAGGTGATAACAGAATTGATGTTTCTCTGCCATAGTTCTCTTGTAATTTAACATACAAACATCATTTCAGGATAGTGTTCCCAGGGGAAACAAAAATCATGTATAGTGTCTATTGTGGCTGACAGAACCATATCTGGTGGAACCGCAGAATGCATTAGCTCAACAAGGACATGAAGTGAAGTTTGAAATGACATTTGAGCATCACCAGGGAACAGCCGCTGACTAGGTAAAGCTTTATTGTCTTCTTTTTCCTCAACACACTGAAAAACATTTCTTACCCTTTGCTAAATTTCACAGTATTTAGCTAGCAGAATGGCAAATGGTTCATACATACCTAAGGTAGATGGATCCTCCTGCTATTTTAAATAATTCAAGAGTACTGATATGACAGAATTGGGTTCATTCCTTCTAGATTCTTAGATGGTTGCAGTCCTGACTTTTGGCTTAAGTCTCACTGGTAGTAAACCAAGTCCTTGATCCTGCCAAACATACACATCTGCTAAACTTTAATCACATTAATAGTCCCATTGACTTCAGTGGGAATACTCATATGCTTCACTTCCCCATGCCTTTGTTTCTCCATATGTAATATGGAGATGATGACACTGACCTCCTTTTGAAAAGTGCTATGAGAACTAGGTGTTTGATTATTTATTTATTTTATTAAATGTTTGTGTAAGTATGGCAGGATCAGGGATTTGGTTTGCTTGCAGAGAGTACCAGTGGGGGCCAGGAAGAAGTTGGTCCAACCCTCTTTTTACTGGTCCTTGACTCCACACTGCCCATTATCAGGCCAGTAGCGAGGTGCTCCAGTTTGGCTCTGTCACAGAGTGGTACTGCCCTTTCAGAGAGAGAGGGGTCAGTGCACCCTGCGCCTGGTTAGCTGACCCCAATTAGGTTCAAAAGTGGGCACTTGGGCCTAGAGGGAAGAGAGAGCTGGTGAGTCAGAGAGCTGCAAGATGCAGGAGCAACATGTGATAGATAAAGGGGGAAAAACTCTGGAAGCTGTAGACCAGGGTGGGCTGATGATGTTGTTGTTGTTGTTTTCCCCTACATACAAGAAATTAACTGCCTGGCAGGAGACTTTGGGGGTGGCACTGGGTCCTTTGGGAGCTGGGGAGAGAGGCAGCTTGTGACAGGCATCATATCATTAAAGATGTTTATGGTGTAACACATTATACGAAAAAATTACACAAATATGTCTCCCTACTAAGCAGTCTGCCCACACAGAACAAATTCCACAATCTGGGCCTAATGCTATACTTTATTGTGCTACACCAGCTCTATTCCTTACAGTTCATCTCCATAATGTCTACTGCTATCAAATGAAATAGATACAAAAAATATACTCAAGATCTCTTTTACTATATATCTTGAAATAGTCACTATTTTGCTAAGAAAAGGATTAGTGTATTCTGAATCCAGAAAGGCACGAGTATTACAGTCATATTGAGAGATTTAGACTGGGTAAAATCATGGCCCTTTTGAAGTCAATGTCAAAACTCCTGTTGACTTAAAGGAGGTCAGGGTTTCACCCATTAGGTCTTCATATAAATAGCTGTATACTAACAAATTTAGTATGAATGAAATGTTTTGCATAAAACTCAAATAGTCATAGAGTTTAAGGCCAGAAGGGACCACCAGGTCATTTTGTCTGACCTCCTGTATGTCACAGCCCACCTGCACCCACATACTAAGCTGATTGTATATAATGTCAAAAATATTTTTTTTATCAGCCGCAAATGCTGTCAAACATCTTAAAGCTTATTTCTTCTATGGTCTCAATCTTGCCATTTTTTTTCTGTGTGAGTGGAATCACTTACAAATATAAGCCTTGATGCTCTATCTTACCTAGCTAGTGCAAATTTAATTTCTCAGTAAACAGCTGAGATCAAAACTGTGTCCTGACATCTTAGGCAGGGAAATGCTAAATTGAGTTGACAATGTTAAGCCTGAAAGGTGGCGAAGCTGAAATAAACATTCACTGATTTAATAAAAGGACATTCTGTATTGGATTATTCAATTCATCTCCCTGCCAGTGCATGATTATTTCCTACAATACATTTACTAGTGTTTGGGCTTTAAAAGCTCCAAGGAATGGGGGAGGTGGTTTCCCGAGAAAGAATGTTCCATAATGTAAAACTTAACTTAAAACCCGATACAGAATTCCTGCCAGTGCTCCCTCTTCATAAGAGCTGTTCTGTACTTCACCAAAGTAGGATTGTGCCTTAACCACACAAATGAGTCCTGAGTCAGGCTTTTGGCATGTGGCCCATCATAATTTATTTAATGTTCACACTCTCAAGAGAATTGTAATTGCAATTGTTAAGGAACATCTCAAGCTGAAATGGAATCCCCTCAGTTTCCCAGACGAAATGAAATTTGTAGCAAAGGCAAGGAAACTGTTCCTGGAGGAGAGAGATGGATAAGCCGTACGTTATTGGAAGGACCTTAAGAAATAGCCTTGTTTGTGGTCTTGAGTTTCCTGTTGTCAGGAGAAAATGTGATGCTCAAAAAAGCATTAACAATTGGTTTGAGCACAAAGGCTAAGGAGGCACAGTTAGTTAGATTCTCTTGGACAGTGCCGGGTAGCAACTTCAACATGTATCACGTTAGAGTGAATGGCAAGAGTGAGCTTATGAAAGTGCTGGAACATTTTCTGTGGGGAAAAAGCACAGTCACAACTCAATGCCTGTTTATATCAGAGTGGAATGTGTCACCGTTGCTTTGAATTGGGCCATGAAGGTAGAGAAGTGGAAAAAGGCCAAGTGGAGAAGTTCTATACAGCTGGTGACCAGAAAAAGATTCTAAGCAACAGAGAGAAGGAAAATATTCTCTATGGTTCATGGAAACAGATGTAAACAGGTACCTCTGAAAATAAACATAGTTTTACTCACAGTAATAATCAAGAAACCCAAAGTGATAATGGGTAGCTGTGTGTTTTGGAAATCGTAGTTGCATTTCAAGATGAACATGAGGAGGATTTAAATGCAGAGACTTGCTTAGCAATACACTGTAATGACGTATCTCAAAAGAAGCCAGTATGGTGCTAAAGATATTTCTAGAACAAACTACAAGGAGGGGAATAATATTGTTGCTGAAAATGTTGGTGCACTAAATTGGTATTGTGTTGTGGTAGTAAAAGAAGATTAATCCAGACTAGGAATGAAATAGGCTGTTTAGGGGGTGAACATCAAATTCCTGAATCTAGGGAATTAGTTAAATTAGATGATATTAAAATTCATATTTTTTTAAAAGCAAGCATCTGGCAATCATAGAATGGGGACAAAGCTGAAACCATGTGACAAAATAGCTTGGTTTTGTTTTTACAAATCTCTGTGGCAGATACAATTTCAGCTGAAATGAAAGAAATAGCTATGAGCATTCAGGAAGTTTAAATTGTCTCAAGAAAGCTCCACTTGTCTGGATTTCAGACTTGATGGTCCATTAGATTTCCTGGGAATTATAAAAAGAAATAAAATGCGAGCCAGTTAGGCAGATTATCTGACCAAGGTCAACTGTCTGCCTCCCAGATACCTATTGAAAAGATGGCTTTATTTCCCCCCTAAAGAGAGGACATGAACATGGAGATGGTGGAGAAGGCTTGTAAAGGGGAACAGGAGGAATTGGGAAATATCTTGATTAGAGTTGACTGGGATTTTTCTGCCAAAACATTTTTGATAGAACATGCAGTTTGTGCAAAATTGAAACTTTCTGTGGAAAATTTTTGACTTTTTTGCTGAATTATTTTGATTTTCCTGATGATGAAAGCTTGAAATGAGAAACTTAATTTCAGGTAGGGTGACCAGATGTCCCATTTTTAAAGGGACAGGCGCGTATTTGAGCCCTCCTGCAGGTATCCTGACTTTTTCTTAAAAACTGGCAAATTATCCCAGATTTTCTGTCTCCCCACCTCACCCCCCTTCATCCCTGCTTGCCAGCCACCCTCCCACCAGCGGTGAGTGAGGGGGTCCAGTGGGGTGGGTGTGCAACTCTGGTGGCAGGGCAAAGATGCGGCTCACAGGGCTGGCCGCTTCCCCTGCTGGTCCGTCAGAGCAGCCCCCACTTCGTGCTGGCTCTCAGCCAGCAGGGCCCTGCCCCCTTTCCCATTTCCGGCCAGTGCTGGCTGCACACTGCGAGCTGTGGTGGTTGGTATGTGCGAGCAGGCACCAGGCAGCGGCCAGTTACATGTCACCTCTGTTGCTCACCCATCAGCCCTTTACATGCTCCCCCTCTCACTGTCCTCTCCCTGCTTTTCCCCTTCGCTCCTCCCACCCTCAACCCCACTGCTCCTCCATATCCCTACCGGTGGGGCTCATCCCGTTCCTAGTGCTGTGCAGAGAACCAGCCCCTGGACAGAACACTCAGCTCACCAGCACCTGGTCAGCAGGCTCCTTCCTTCCCCAACTGCCTCTGGCTGGGCAGGTGCCCTGGGAAAGTCCAAGACCCTCTGGCCCCGGACGCTGGCCGTGAGGTGCTGAGACATATGCCAAAGCCCTGCACAGCACTGGCACGGGGAAGCCTCTCTGCCCCTCAGCTAAGCTCTGGAGAGGGAGGGGGAAAAGTGATTTCCATGCCGCGAACCTGCAGGCTCCACAGCAGCCCCTGGGGCAGGGGCTTAGCACTCTCTTCAACCCCTACCCCAGATCCTGCCAGCAGCGAGTGTGGGGCTGCTCCCTCCCCTAGGCACCCTCCCCTACTGAGCCACTTCTCTGGCTGGTGAGCTAAAGCCCCTGCAGTCAGGTTCCCTGGGCCCTGGTGCACAATGCATTGCTAGGGATTAACCACTTCCTGCCTGCACTGTAGCCAGGGGGACAGGAGGTAGCTAGGTTATGTAGGTGGCCAGAAGCAGCCTGGAGGTGTTAGCTGTAGCCTGGAGGTGTTATCTGCTTTCAATGTTGTGTGGGCAGGAAGGAACAAGCTGCTTCCAGCCACACGGAGGCAGGGGTGGAGAAGAGATGAGCTCTGCAAAGGGCCAGGTCATCCCTTTCCCCCCATCCTCCTCCCCTGCGACTGGAATCGGGACTGGAATTCCCTCTCGCACAGTGCTGAAAGGCTGCTGCTAGCCACATTCTATTGTGAGCCCTGGCGGTGGGTGGGTGACCCTGCATGCCCCTCTGTGTTGCCTCGGACGCGGTGTCAGGTACCAGGAGAGGTGGGTCCGTCCCAGGGGCCCAGGCAGGCATGGAGGGCTGAGAGTGCTGAGCAGGAAGGGGAGGGTCAGTTGGTTGGTCAAACCCCGGTGTGAGAGAGGTGTACTGGTGTGCGTGTGTGTGTCACCTCTCTCCACGTGTGAACCCTAAAGCCTTAAAGATAAGAAGGTAAATAAAAAGAATCCAACTACACAGTATTTCTTTTTAATGGGGGCTCAGTCAACCTGATGTTAATTGGAATGTTTGTATTGCATAGTCCTGATTGATTTTCTTTGAACTCACTTGAATATGAGTAATTTACCAGGTATCCTGTATTCAGCATAGGGAAGTACGGTCACCCTAATTTCAGGTCACATTATCCCAAACCAAAATATCTTGGTTTGTGGAACCAAATTGAAATGTTTTGTCTCTCTGAGCTGCAATGGTGCCTCATGGGAGTTGTAGTTTGGGTACCTCATGTCCCCTTATGGGCTCCCTGGCTGGCCTACATCTCCCTTATAGCCTATCCAAATTGTATGTCAAGGCAGGCAGAAATCGTCAGGATTACACTCCCATTTATTTTTTTAAAGCAGGGGAGGTGTGGGGAATAGGTATAACCTTGGCTCCACTCCACTACCTGCTGGACAGCACAGCTGAGCCAGTAGGAGAGGAACAGGGTAGTAATTTACTGCTGTCCTATGCCAGATGAATTACTACCAACTGGGACCAAAGGAGGAGTGAGAATGGAATTGTGGCACCCTGAGCCACAATTCCTTCTCTGAGGTGCTCTTGAGACAACACAGAGCTGACTGTGGGCAGTGTCTTTGTGACGATGTCTAGCTTTAACTGTTCAGATGTCCTGTTTTGCTCTCCCATAAGTAGATTCCAACCTAACTAGGTCTTAATTCTGCTCTCACTTATGCTGGTGTTCATGAGTAGAAATTTCCTTGAAGCCAATAATTATGATGGTGTAAAACAATTGTGAGATCAGAATCAGACCTGTAACTGTGTGCTCACCCTTTTAAGAATAGGTTCCACCAGTTTATATATTCGTGTGTCTCAGCTCTTTAGGACCAAGAAGATAGACGCATGTGACTAGAGCGGCAGTATTATATAATGAGCGGCCTGTGGCTCAGAAGGGGAGAGACATGCAGGGAGTTGGAAGACTTCAGGTGTTGCCAGGGAAGGAAGTATGGGTGAGCTGGCAAGACCTTGTATCAATGTTATTGAAGAGACTGTTCAGTGCTGTCTTAAACTGGACTGGGTTTGGAGTGGTAAGGCATATTAGCACCTCTTTCAAGCTGCTGCCTTTTCCTCCAGAGTCTAAATTGTCTTTCATGTAAGATGTCTGGATAAGGTCCCAGGCAGGGACATGTGCATCCTGGAGGGGAATGTAGGGCTGCACAGATGGTGTAGATGGGAGGGCTTTGGCTTCCTCAACCATGGGATGCTGTTCATTAAGAAGATCTGCTGGGATAAGATGCAGTCAACCTGACCAAGAAGGGGAAGAACATCTTCACACACTGACTTGCCAACCTAATGCAGAGGGCTTTAAACTAGGCTCAAAGAGGGCAGGTGACAAAAGACCATGGGTAAGCATAAGAAAAGGCAACCTTAATAGAGGGTTAGATGTTGCAGGGGACATGGAAAATTACAACAGGGTCATAGGAGCAACGAGAGGAAATCGGGGGGGAATCTGTTCAACATCTTAGATGGCTATCCACTAATGCAAGTAGTATAGGGAATAAACAGGAAGAACTGGAAGTTAATTGGCATCACAGAGACTTGGTCGAATAAGTCTCATGACTGGAATATGGTATAGGTTGTTCAGAAAGGACAGGCAGGTAAAAAGGGAGAAAGTGTTGCATTATACATTGATAATATCTACACTTGTTCTGAGGCTCAGAAGGAGGTAAGAGACAGACCGGTTGAGAGTCTCTGGGTAAGATAAAAAGGGTAAAAACTGTGGGTGATAGTATGGTAGGGGTCTACTATAGATGACCGAATCAGGAAGAGGAGGTGGATGAGGCATTTCTAGAATGAATAGAAATATCCAAATCACAAAATCTGGTACTAATGGGAGCCTTTAACTATCCAATCATCTGTTGGAAAAGCAATGCAGCAAAACACAAAATGTCCAGTAAATTCTTGGAATGTATCGAGAGACACTTTTTTGTTGCAGAAAGTGAAGTAAGTAAGTAGGGGACAGCCATTTTAGACTAGATTATGATCAACAGGGAGGAATTGGTAGCTAATCTGAAGCTGGAAGGCAATTTGGATGAAAGTGGATCAGAAATAATATTTCTGATTTTATTCTTCTCAGAAAAGAAAGGAGTAAAAACAACAGAATAAGTACAATGGACTTTAAAAAAGCAGACTTTAACAAACTCAGAGAACTGGTAGGTAAGGTCCTAGGGGAAGAAAATCTAAAGGGAAAAAGCAGCTGGCGGTTTCTCAGAGACAACATTAAAGGCCCAACTGCAGACAACTCAGAGACAACATTAAAGGCCCAATGTGAAGGAAAGATAGGAAGAATAGTAAAAAGGTTTATAAAACTTATGGTTGACACCAAGCGTGGAGGGGCTGAAAGCACTTTGGAGGACAGAATTAGAATTCAAAATGACCTTGACAGACTGGAGAGTTGGTCTGAAATCAACAAGCTAAAATTCAATAAAGACAAGTGCAAAATATTTTACTTAGGAAGGAAAAATCAAATACACAACTACAAAATGGGGAATACAAGGACCTGGTGGTTACAGTAGATGTGAATATGAGTCAGCAATGTGATGCAGTGCAAAAAAGGCTAATAGTACTTTTGGGTGTATTAACAGGATTGTCATATGTAAGACAAAGGAGGTAATTGTCCCTCTTGGCACTAGTGAGGGCTCAGCTGGAATACTGTGTCCAAATCTGGTTGCCACACTTTAGGGAACATGTGGACAAATTGGAGAGAGTCCAGAGGAGAGCAAAAATAAATAAATAAAAATTTTAAGGTTTAGGAAAGCGGAGCTATGAGTAAAGGTTTAAAAAAAACACCTTGGCATGTTTAGTTTTTTGGGGGGCAAAGAAGACTGCTGTGGGAGCTGATAGTCTTCAAATATGTGAAGGGTTGTTATAAAGAGGTTGGTGATAAATTGTTCTCAACGTTCATGCAGTTAGAATAAGAAGTAATGGGCTTAATCTGCAGAAAGAGAGATTTAGGTTAGATATTAGCAAATACTTTCTAACTAGAAGGGTAGTTAATCTCTGGAATAGGCTTCTAAGGGAGGTTGAGGAATCCGCATCACTGAAGGCTTTTAAAATATGTTGGACAAACATCTGCCAGGGATGGTCTAAGTTTATTTGGTCCTGCCACAATGTGGGGGGCTGGACTTGATGACATCTAGCGGTCCCTTCCAGCCATACATGTCTCTGATTTTATACATTTGTTTGTAGGGAACCTGAAACACAAACTCAATAGTGTAAACTTACCCATTCATCTCAATGTTGTGCCAACTCTGATTCCCAGTGGTGATTTAAATATCAGTGTTAGTGATTTCACTGCTTATTAAAGCATCTAAGAAAGGAGAATGGAAAACACACAATAGAGATCTGTTAATCTCAGTAAATTGTGCAGTTCATCATTGGTGGGCTTTGTAGATAGTACCACCACAGATTTTTTTTCCCTTCTAATTTGAAGAATGAAACGAAACCATGGAATCTAGCAAAGTACAGGAGAACTTTTGTGGGTCCCATAGGAAGCTGAGCCCTATTAAAGGCAAATAAACCTGAATAGCCAATAGAGCTCATGGATCTGAACCTGGGTCTTCTAACAACTAGGTAAGTGTTCTACCCACTGGATCCTTCCTCTCTGCCACTTTCTCCCATTGAGTGGTAGCTCAAATAAGTGAAACCTGTTTCTGTGACCTGTTTTCCCCACTCCCATTTCAACACCCGTATATGGCCTTAAGGGAGGATGAAGAAATACTTTGTCCTACGTAAAAGTGATATACAAAAAAATAGTTTTTGTGCTTGGACTTGGAGCCAGATTAATGCATAGGCAAGCGAGGCATATTCCTAGCACCCACATTTGTTGAGGGAATGCCAAAATCATAAGCTGTGGAGCAAGTGTGGCACCTGGGCCATGGCCCAACCACTTATAATCAGGCAGGGGCTGCTCTAGCCCACTAGGCAGCATATATTGCTTAGGGCAACAGATACTGCCTAGGGAAGTTGGGCCAAACCTGAGTGAAAGGAACTGCAACCTGGTGCTTGAGTGGGCTAATACATTTCTACCATAGCCACAGAACCATAACGTATGTTTCAGAGCAAATCTGTGCCTACTCCCCGCCCTTTCCTCCTCCTCCCCCCACTTTAAATGATGCTCTGCATCTCCTCCCCAGTATATAAATGTATGTAGATTTGTCCATGAACTGAAATCTTCACTCATCGACATGCCATATTGGAAGGGAGGGCCCCAGAAGTCTATGTTTGCTGTGGACCCAGTGATGGGTTAATCCAGCCCTACTTGGACTGTGTTTGTTTGTCCTGGAATGGGAGACCTTGATAGTTTGACCAGAAAGCTAAACTACTTTACATTTCTGGCATCAAATTACATCTGTGACTCACTTTGAAGGTTCTACTAAATCCAAACCTGATTTTTCCTGTATAAAGTACCAATAATCAAGGATTTGTCTGCAGAAACTTCACTGTAACATTTAACCATTGGCATTCATGGTGTCAGTTATTTAATGTCTTGCCTTGCAATTGAGGGATCTTTGCCTATGATAAGACAAACTTTTTTTCTTTTAAAAGGGACAATATTTAGACACATATTAAAGGCCTGGTGTTGCTGCTCTTAAAAGTTTGGGGGAAATTGCTTCAGAATTCTGGCAGGTTTAAGAGTTTATGATAAAGCAAAGTTTACAGAATCTTAAAGGAAATCCAGGACGTTGCATCACAATGTATTTTCTGTCTGTAGCAAATCCTGCATCCTCTGTTTAAAGGGGGAAATATAGCCTTGTGTGTTGTGTAAACTATGGAAAGTCATGAATTCTTGCTCCATGAGAGTCCAACCTAGTCATTAAAAGGGTTGGACAGTTTTAGATATCAAAATTGTCCAGAGTCAAAAATCACAAAATATATGCGCTCCCCAATGATTGATCTTTACTTTATTTAACCCTATCCCTTATACAGCAAATAGACATTACATGCGCTTCTCTGTGCAGTAACCATTCTGTATGGGTGGGTATCCCAGAGCAGATTGCCATGGGGATATTTTGACAGGTATGAGAAGATGTTAAATTTTGTCAGTGGATACTACTCTTATCCGGGGTTTTTGGCTGACAAATCAGTACTATTCCAGCTGTGGGGTGGAGCAGGGGAGTTGAAGAGGTTCTGAAAACTGTTTGCCTTTACCTAGAACTCTGCACTGTAGAGAGCATGGGCCCAAAACTTAGTAGTGCAAGGGCAGGAGACTGCAAGGAAGAGATGGATTCAAGTGAAGTGGGAAGTATTAAAAATCCACTAGTGTGGAAAGGGTGAGAAATCACAATGGATTAAAGTTCCCATAGAAAATGTCAAGGGACATACAAAGTGCAAAGATCCAGTATGGATAAACAAACCAAAGCCTTGTGCTCCTGAAACAGACTGCACAGAATCAGTTAAAGCTTGCAGAAAAACAGCAAGGGCAACAAAGCTGTCTAACGTGCTTGTTATATCCCTTATCGTCTGCAGGAACCTATTATCATTCAGTGTTGCCAATTCTCACAAATGCCATTGTTTTTTCCCACCTGCTGGAATTGCTTTTGAGAAAAAAAAGTTTCTAAACCTCTGTGACATACTAGGGTACAATCCAGACTAATGAGCAGCTGTGTCAGCCCTGCCACCTTGGGTGCATTACAATTCCTTGCTGAAGGAGCTCCCACCTGCACAACTCATAAACAGCCTTCCAGCATGCAAGCCACACCCTGAGTATCTGAGTGTATCTGCAGCCTGCCTGCCACACTTGGGTTACACTCTGGCTCTCACCAGCCTTGGTTATATCTCAAGGTGACCCCAACACATCTCCAGTCTTCGATTTTCCCCCAGAAATGTATGTCCTGTGCTGTCCAGCCCTCTCCTAGACAGTACAAAGTATATTAAGTCTGTTATTCCTTTAAGAGAATAATATGCACACAACTTGTCATCCCAAATAGCGCTACCCAGGCACTTCCATTTAAACACACTGGATTAGATAAAACAAGTTTATTGACTACAAAGAGACAGATTTTAAGTGAGTACAAGTAATGAGGCCTACAAGTCAGAAATGGTTATGAGAAAAATAAAGATAAGATGTTTACTAATACCTAACTTAACAAACTATATAAGATTCAAGCAAAGTTTCTCACCACATACTTTCAGCAGCCTTACTGACCAAAACCTGTAGGTCCCAACACCTCCCCAGAGCCCAATGAATGCTTTCTTTGTCACTTCAGGTGCAATGAATGTGATGGGCAGGGAAAGAGAGAGGGGAGCCTTGGGTTGTTTGTCCCTCCTTTTTATAGTTTCAGTCCCTCGCTTGAAAAAAATTTCCAGCTCGGCACTGGGACACAAAGACTCTATGGGGAAGGATGTTCCCTGATTACTTTTTCTCACCTGTTTGAACTTTCTTTGTTTTCCTTCCTGCTTGATGACTCTGTTTACTGCTTAATACAAATTAAGAAGAGCACACATTCCTACATTCATGGCACAGCTGTTTGCCAACCTGAGTATGGGCAGGGCCGTGGGGTTTGAACATGTGTTGATAAGATTATACAGGGAAATCTTATAACTTTACATACAATCTTGCCACACATATTTTATCAGGATGATACTGACCAGAAAATTATGAGTTTTCAAATGATACCTTACAAGACAAGCCTTGCACAACAATTATTACAGTAATGTGTAGGGTGCGAACATGGGTACATTCTGTCACACACCCATGGTAGCAGAAAAAAGCTTGACAAGGTGAAGTGAATGTACCCTGAAAGCTCAAACCAAAAGGCAAATAAAGAAATCCCACTTTTTAAGCATGAGGCCTGACTCATGATTGTTGAACACTTGGGACTGTCAGTAGTGCACACTGCTGGCTTGTATGGAAGGGAGAGATGGACTGATGCTCCTCCCACATAGGTACATGGAGATGCACCAGCCTGCACAGCTGAGCTTGTGCAGAGAGTAAAGTAAGCTATGCTAGAAAAACTGCTAGTTCTACTTGCGTCAACCCAAGAGCAATTTGGCTAATGCAGCTATACCCTGTCCCTTACGTGACATGGAGAATAAGAAGGGCATGTATAAATATATTAAGGATATATAGAAATATTAACCTGACGTTACCAATTAATCTTATGCATAATTTCATTATCCATAGAATGATGGTTGTTCTTGGTTGGCTTGGTCTCTTATAGCTGCCACAATAAGCTTGGGGCTATCCTATTGTGACTTCTGAGTCCCTACATAGGTACACAAACGCTGAAACTACCCTCTTGCCCCAACTTTAAGACAACCAATGCAACTTTTTCTCCATGATGCAGAATAGGTTAAATTACTATTGAAAAAATACAACAGATTTTATGGAGGAAAACATCTTCACACATGTAGGGAATAATCTTCTTAGTGTATGTGCAGTGTGCTTCAGGTGGCATGTGACCAGGATTCATCACCAAATTTGGTCCACTGGTTGGATCATTAGCTTTCCCGGCCCGGGCTGGGTACTGACGGGGAGTATGATGTGAACGCTGCTCAACGCCCCCCTAGAGAACAATGGTGAAGCTGAAAATTATTTGGAAATAATTGTAATGTAAAATTCCTCAAATTATTCAGTCATGCTGAAATGTTCCTGGGTGATAGACTACACAAGAGGCCAATATTTGAATAGCGAAAATGTTACAGGCTCAGGATTGAGATGCTTTGGCAGAGAAAGATTGACAAGTTTGAACAGCACCTACTTGCCTGTACTATGTTTGACTTGCATCTCTTTCTATCATGCTCCTTATCGCCATCGTCTCTGAACAACTCTATTAGTCATCAGTGTAGACCAGATCCTGATTGACTCTGCCACATTCAGCAAGCCCAATTCTTTCTTGATTTCAGAAGCATTTTTAGGAAATTGAGATTTAATCCAGGTTAGAGGTGCATTCAATTATGTGGAAAGTGATCCACTCTTAAGATCAATGTTAACACACAAGAAAACAAACCTTCCAATAAGAGTAGGACCAGTAACTGCTTGTTAAATAACAATAAATTTCGGGAAGGACCATGTACAACCTCCTTCTGCAAATGCTGAAACAACTGTTCAATACTAAGGTAAAAACTGGAAAGTGCAGGGCTCATGAGGGAAGGGATCATGTTTCTATACACCCCTGAAAGTAGCAGGAAGCCCACAGTCAGTCAAAGCACAGCAGGAATACATGAAGATCAAGAGACAATTAACCATCTGTCAAATTTTTCAATGCCATGCATGATATTGGAACAGATTCACCCAATGTTTGATTGTGGTGTACTAGAGGACAGAATTCTGATGGTGCACATATTGCTGCTTCAGAATGAGTACTTCAAAAGGGGCAAAGACAAGTCAAGGACTCTGAAATGTTTTGTGATAGCTGCACGTCACTTTCTAACTGCATACCACTCCATCTTGTAACAAGGAACAACTGGAGCCAGATGAGTGCGGTAGTTTTTTTTACTACTTCTACAACTCTTATTGCAATGTTTTGACAGTCAGGTACTGGGAAAACCTTGTCAGACAGATAAATGGCACAGACTATGTTCAGTGTTCTGTCTCTAGAATGATAACTATCTATGTAGGTGCCTATATGTTCCTAATCATCAATGTACTTGAGCCCATCAGTCATTAATGGACTTTATCCCCATAACCTTCTATGAGGTTGTAAGTGTTACTGGCATTAGACAGATAGGGAATTGAGGCACAGGGTAGGTGAAATGACTTGCTCTGGGTCACACAGGAAGCCTGAGACTGTGCTGGAAATTGAACTCAAGTCCTGCTTCCATTGCCCTCTACACTGGTCTGTTTAGGGATGTTGGTCTATCAAGACTTAAGAGCTTGACTGGCTTTTCAATTTTACATAGAAATGCTGTTTCGCAAAATCACCAAGACACAACATGCAGCAAAGTGTAGGACAATATCACACTTCCCATATACCTGTAGGATAGTATATTGTTTAACTATAAATAAAACTAAGGATTATTTCTACACTATATTAATCCTACTAACCTTCTGAGATTAGGATGGTCCTAAGGTTGCCAAAGGGTGGAGATCTAGAGACGGTGCTTCAGATGCAGCTTGTCTGTGATGTCAGGGCTGTGTATCTTTGCTTGCCTTCTAGCTCTGGCCTTGGCACAGAACTGCCTAGCAGATGCTTTCTACCAGCCAGGGCCAGTGGGGCTGGAGGGACTTCTTGTATTCCACTTACATGTGGGGGTGGCCTGTTGCTCACTAAGAGGGAATGAAGGAATGCCTGATGTGACTAGCCTGAGGAGTTGCAGGGGAAGCTTCCCTCTGCCTGCAAAGTGATGGGAGGAGGTATTAAATGTGCCCCTGTGTCTGCTTGCAAAGTTATCTTGAGTGTTTCCCCTCACTGAACTCCCATCCACACACACACACCATGTATCTGAGTGCAGAGGTGCTTTTAACTCAAATTGGCTGGCTTGAGTCAAAACTGGAGTGAGCACAGTTTGTTAGCTGCTAGCATTACCACTCTGTAGTATGGAAAAAACACTTCTCCCACAATTCCCTAGGAAAGAATTCATAGAGCAGCCCATCTTATTATAGTGCTAAGAACCTAGGGATGTGCCCTCACAGTTTTGTGAGCACACAGCACCAGTGTGGACACAACAATGTAAGTGTCATTTTGCAGTCTCTCTCACTCGAGCTCAGCTAACCCAGGAAGAGTAACTTGACTGTAGAAATCTCAAGTTAACTTTAGTGAAGATGTACCCTCAGGGATTCTTTGCTGTAGTCCCCTGAACCAGCACCTTAAATAGTGCCGACAGCTCACATCATCGGTTCTTGCCCATGCATTGTATATTTGAACATATTTGTCTAAATATGTGATGTTACCACAGACACGTAAACATGCCCCTCTCTACTGCTCCCTAGTCGTCCTCAACCCCTGTTTATCTGCCTGTCCACGTAGGTCATCCAGTTGCAAAGTTGGATTGTGAACTGTCTCAGGAAGGGATTGTCTTTGTTTGGATGTTGCCTTGCACAATGTGGCCCTGATCCCTAAATAAGCCTCCAGGCACTACCACAGTACATATAAAATTACATTTAATTTCCAGTGAACTCAGACTTCTGGGTGCTATAGTTCTAGTTTATGCTAAGTAAGAAGTCTGCAATTCATGGATTATCTAGCTAACCAAGAGATTTATTCCAAAATCTTCTGGGCCTTTAATTGCACTTCCTGTTATTGAAGAAATAAAATATCTAAATATCTAGCTATGACAATACTAGTAAACATAATGTTCCCACTGAAAATTCATTAACACGTGCTAGACAGAGATGAGAAAAAAGAACACAGCTGCACAGGCACTTGGTCCTTCAAAGTCAAGGTCACTCTTGAAAGAGAGAATCTCTTTTGCTTCAAAATTAATCTTCTCCTCATTCCCCATGTTATTATAAGCTCAAGTTTCTAAGCCATTTTCCTATTGTATGATTTTTCTAACATTTGTATTCTGATACATAATTCAAATTTTCCCGTATTTTTCCTAAGTATAGTGTATTGAAATAGTGCTTTCAGAATCTAATGCTGTCTAAGGCCTTGGAAGCCACTTGTGTTTTGGGATAGTTAAATATGTCAAATTTACTATAAAACAAATGTAAGATCAAAAACTTGGAAAAAATTAAAGGATCTACAACTTACATTGGCAATACTTTATTTCTGTTATCAAAAGTACCTATCCCTCATCTTACAATAAAGCAGTCTACTGTGACTTTTTTAGAAAGTCCGTTTATTCTTAAAGCTAGTCCCATTTCCATTTTTTACGACATGGGGCTGCCTGTGAATTTCTGCAGAGTGAGGTGTGAACAGACTAGTAATGAGCAAATCACAAATTGCTCAGAGATTTAATTCATTTCATAGAAGCATACAAAGGCCTGGGTGCTTATTAGGTCCTTGCATTTACCCAAACCTCTTTGGTTTTAAATAAATAAATACATTCAATAAAAATCAGGCTTTCTGATACACGTGTGAAATTTCAAGCATTTCCTATTTGGATGCTGATTTGAATATGCCACAAAAGTTGCCTTTGTTGTAATATTTTGGTATTTGATTCTGGTCATGACTGACATGAGGCAAAGGAAGAGGAATTAGCCAAATTTATTGAAACTTCAAAGAAGGCTTCATTCTGAATTTGGACCAAAGCTTTGGGCGAGTCTTTCTATAATCCAGTCCAACTGGCTCATTCTTTGAAAAACACTCCCTTGGAATTCCAGCTAACTTTTATGTATTGAACAGATGTGATCCCTGCCCCAAAGAGCTTGCTTCTAAAAATTTCAGTGTGATGAGAAACAGGTGGGTGGCGGTAATAAAAACAAGAGATGTAAGGAAAGACAAGGATTAAAGCAATACCTTTGTAGTCCTACGTGTTTCTATTATTATTTTAATAGTCGACTTACTTCTTGTGAGTTAATTTAAATTATTAACAAAGTCTAACAATAACTAAAACTGTTTCAGAGTATAGCATATGTGCTGTATGCATATGCACAAGTAGAATACCTATAGCATAGGGATGTGTGGATCTTTATTTTCATAGCACCTTTATGAGCTTTTAAAATTCTATTCCATACAAGGTCCAACTGTCCTTGAGGTAACCCAAACTGTTTTTAGAAGTGGTGTAGCAATCTCCTTTTATATTGTGCCTGTTCTTGTAGCCAGTGAAGGAAAACTAGGGACAAGAAGTACAATCAGTTTTAGGAACTCACTAGCCACATTATAAAGAAGATGTTGACACCAGAATATGTATTGAGTTCAGTCTTGTGGATTAAAATTCCATGGATTTTTGAGGGACTCCACATTTTAAAAATTATTTTATTACTCACAGTTAGGAAGTCTTGAGGTCTATCTTGAAGCTTACTCAGTACATTGAGTAGAAACTGCCTTAAGATTTTATTCCCTTCCTGGGATATGGCTTGCAGGACAGCACTGGTATCTCTTCATCTAGGGAAACTTTAGGTTTAGGGTTAAGAGTCGCACTTATTAACTCTTATTACAAAGAGTTAATAAAAGATTAATAGACTTTTTGTCACAGGTATGAATAGTATGAAGCATAGATAGTTGTAAGCACATCAGTCAAAGGTAATGAAGATGGTTGAAAGCAACCTATTGATCTGTTGGCATCTAGCACAATTGATTGTCCATTAATTAAAACATTAATCCTTTATAAGCAGTTTATAAATGTACCCTTATTATAGAGCGTCTGGGTTAATAAACCACAATTATTTTTCACCATAAATCTATTAAATATATTAGTGATTTTTTTAACTTGAATGGTTCCATTTGACCTAAGGTTCTTGTTGTTCAAGGAGTCTGAAAAACATATTTATATATATATTTTTTTTTGTTTAAAAGGCCAGAGGCTTAAAGGTATGGCTGGGTGGTAAACATTTTTCCATTCCATGAAAAGGGACCAGGCTATTGACAATTCTGGGGCCGGTCTCTCTCAATCTCTCTTGTTGGAACTGTTTCACTTTGTATAATTAGTCACGGGGACAGAAAAAGACTGACTTTATAGCCCAGTGGCTATGACACTCATTTGGGATGTAGAAGACATGGGTTCAAGTCCCTGATCTGAATCAGGCAGAGCAGGGACTTGACCCTGGATCTCCAATATCCTAGTAGTGTCTTAATGTGTGTGGACTCTTGGTGTTGGTCTGTCTGGTTTCAACCAGAAATTCCATCACAGACCTGAGAAGTCCTTCCAAAATGTTGTTGAACCTGGTATATTCTCATGAAAAGTTTTGGTTTTGATTAATTGGCATTTTCTGATGATAAATTCCCATCTAACTCTGTTCTGAGGCCATAAAGGAGAATGACTAACACTACTTTCACAATCAGCCTTTGAATCACTTACGTCACTTCTTTTTGTGTGACTAGAATATTCTCCTGGGGAAAAATATCAATGCCAATGTAGAAATATCAGCAAGACACAAACAAGTTCAATACTTGCTCTGAAAATATTTTACTCATGAAGTTGGATTGCACACAGATAGGTAACCCTACAAATATTAGATGTTGTTTGATGATGCTAAATTTTATATAGAGTAGAAAGCAAGAGTTTGCAGGTCCAGAGGTGAAGTTTGTTGCCAACTAAAATAAATAAATTAAATACGGGTCTCTGAATCTGCCATTTTCCTTTATGTTCTCAGTCTTGTCGGTCAAGATCGTCCCCAATGCAATGGAATGTACTTACATAGATGAGAGGAGGATGCTACAGGTTTCTGTCATGTAACTTACTCCACTGAGGAAGTGAATTCATTGCAGTTTGATCTGGAATTGACTGAGAAATAGAACTATTGGGATCTGCCAATCTGATTTGGGATTTTTTGAGTCTCCCAGGAAAAGCAGAATGAAGGAGGGGGACGTGGAGACTACAAAGTGAGCTCAGAAATAGATTTCTGCAGAGCCTCAACTTGTCTAGCCAAAAAACTCTCACTGAATTGTTAATGGCTGTGAGTGTATCAGCATTTAAACTTGCCAGTGGCTATTTTCAGATCTGTCTAACACCCAAGTGTTCTCCTCTGTCTGGAATCACTATACCATGTACCCCAACAATGAGCTTGAAGCTTCCTGTTCTCACTGCAAACAAAGCACGATCAAAGGTTATACGAAATTCCAACGAGGAACAAGTGTTCTAATCTAATGGGACACTTGCTGTGAACTCCTGGCATTGATTTTTTTTCTTTGTTTGTAATGAGTGACATTGAGACAAGAGGTATTGGCAAGAACATGCAGCAACCATTCAAGACATCTATTGTTGGCTCTGGTTCATTCATTTTTACTTCTATACCTTCTACTGAGACTTCTCTATTGGCATCACCAAGACACAACCGAATGGCTTAGAATCTTTCAAGGACAAGGCTAAATTGCTGCAACAAATTCCAAAAATAACAATCAATTGTAGAAATGACTGAGGTGGAAACCCCCTCCTGCCCCAGCCTTCTGTTATAGTTCGGTTTGGAAGGATTAGATTAGTAATGTTGATTTCACCATACACACAGAAACTGATGAAAAAATATATCCATCAGTAATAATCCAAATTTATAGCTAGGCAAAGTAAGAAAAGTGCTGCTTGAGAGCTTATTAGAGTCAAAATCCAGTGAGTTAGACTTTTGAGTTATACTTGTTACCAAGGGACTCATGAATGAACAGAAAAACAGGTATGATTTGTTGATATAAGGATATCTACTTTGTGTATTTTGACATGTGATGTTGACAATGTGTGTTTTAATGGTTTATAATGCTTTAACTTTTTGAAACTACATCTACTGTCATTCAGCTAATTTCCTGCCACCACCATAATTTCCTGCAACTGTGAAAATTTAAATCAATAGTCTCAAAAAAGCTTAAACTTTGATATTGTCAAAATTATAAAAAAAATCGAATTCTGCCAATCTAGTTTTAGTCAAAGATGCGAGGGTGACCCCTGGTCACTGTTTTGTTACAAGTGCTTCATCAAAGAAGGATGTGAGTTTATTACATAAACTGGGCAAAACTCTTCAACCCTAAACATTTTTGTCAATAAAAGGGAGATTTGCTGACACTTTTGCAAATTCACGTCAATTTCCCTGAATTGTTTTGGACAGAAAAAAACCCTATTTTTTTCTTTCCATTTTTGACATTTTCTAAACAAAACATTTAGATTATTTTGATTCACAACAACTCTTCTGAAATTGCCCTTAAAAATTATATGCTCTAAATGAAATGGATCGGGTCAAATGAAACACTTCATTTGATCCCCAAAATTTTTTAAAAACTTTTCAATTAACCAAAAATATAGAAAAAAAATCATTTTTGGTTCAACCCAAAACATTTTCTTCCCCAATATTTTGGAATTGCCAGTGAACTGAAAAAACCTGTTATTCACACAGCCCTACTTAGCTTTTTAGGTGAACTGTGGAGATGAATTCAGCTCTGTACGTTCCTGGTCCGATCCCTGGAGTAAGCCAAAATGATGGCTGCCCCAAGCGCTTTAGAAGACTGCCAGAAATCTTAAAACTTGTACATTCAGAATAATAATTCCAATGGGAGAAAAAAATAGGTTACAAGGGGAAAGTGAAGAAACACAACTCAGACTAACCAAACTTATGGGACTAACTCATCTCTTGTGTAACTCCACTGAGGGGCGGGCACATACATGTGTGTGTGTGTGTGTGTGTGTGTGTGTGTAATGCTTCTACTTTATGTCAAAAGACTTATAGCAACCTGCAGTTACTTCAACTGATCCTTGTACTTTTTTGGGAAGCCAGAGAGAAAAGATATATGTGGTCTAAGGAATCACTTGTATAACAGATTCATGAAAAATTTTACACATTTTTTCTCCTTTCTGCAAATGTTCTCAAAGACAATGGTTCATCATGCTTATTCATGAAATAATTACAATGAATAATTCTTGGTCTGCATTCAGGTTGTTTGCAAATATTGAGCATTAAAGATATAAGATGTATTGGTTAATTTTGATTGCACAAATAGACCATGTGGTAAGTTTCTGCTCCCTCATTGCAAGGATGTAACTTCTGAGTCAGTTTTCTCTTGTGAATACTTCTGAATGCAAATTCAAAATTTTTGCTTAAAATTAAACTGGCATGGAAGATACAACTGTGCAACTAAGGAATAGTAGTAGGTAGGCAGGAGAATAGCCTAAAATAGATTCATGCCAGGCCAGGTTAGGCCTTTCTTAAAGTGGTATCATAAAAGCATTAGCAAACTAGCTGAATAAAAACAAAGACTAGAATCGCTGGTGAAAGCCAAGGGATGTTGTCAACCTTCAGTAGACTAGGAAACATCCACAAAATATAGACATATGTGGGCCATAACTTCAGTTCATGTATATAGCCACAACTTCCTTGACATCTGTGGAATTGTATCCATTTACATCTATTGAGTATCTGGCTTTTAGATTTTTTCAGGAGAGGGGCTGGCTCCCTTTTTACCTCCAATTTAGATGGGGACCTTGCCAATAGTTGTAACTCTTGTTCTTGAGATCGCTAACAGCAAAATGAGCATGAGAGCTGCATGGGTGAATTATACTGCCGTAGCTGCCAATAGTAGCTGAAGTCTGGACCTGCCAAATGTGTCTGTTTCACATAGCCAAATAATTGACCACTCTGCATGGGAATTTGAACATACAATATTTGTTTACTCTTAGATACTATGCTGCTATATACACACAACATTTTTTAATGAGTTGATCTTATTTTTCTTGAAATCTCTCTTATGTCCAGATTACGCTACTCATTTTTAGTGATTCACTCCCGATTCATAACACTGCTATATTTTCAGTTGTTAGTATTACTTTCTGCCAAATAGCTACCTGAATTGCTTCCTTTTTCTTAAGTGGGGATAAGGAACAGCTACTGTGCTGCTACTAAATTGTCTTTGCCTTGGATCTAAATTTAATAGTTCCCCTCTGTCTGGTTAGAGAGTGAAATACCATACGATATTTCTGAGGTTAACTTTGTCATCATTTTCTAAGGTCCTCTTGCTGACTGCCATTTTTCTAATTTTTTTGTTTGATCAGTTGACTTCTCAAGAACTAAGTCACTACAATTTTAACTTAAAATTATGGAATATATCTGCTGAGAACCGGGCACAGTGTACTATGGAGCTTAGGTTGCATCTCCATAGCTTCCACTGTTGTTTATATGGCAAATGATTTGCAAGTACTTCATTGGGTCTGGTTATAAGTGAGCATAGGGGATGTATAACTAACACATTTGGTTGCCTCGGCTGTTCCCTCTTCGCTCTCGCAAATACCAGGCTTATTGAGTGATTGCCAGTTGATCCATCATGAAATGATTTGAAAATGTAAACACTGTTTAACATGTGAATAGCATTTCAAATGTCTTTGTGCCTAGCTGAGTTCTAGTTTTGTGAACAAATGTAAGCTGAAGCTTTCTTTGACTGAACTGATGTATTTGCAGCAACCTTGGCTTCAATGGAGTACATATATATGGTGTCAAACACAGTAACCTTCATTAATAATGAGGCAGCTACTGCCGTGCTTGCTTTCTTTCCTTTATTTGTCATTAAAAACTTAAATGCCTCCTGCTGTATCGCTAACTTTCTATAGTGCGTGTCTAGGGAATATTCAGATGTGCTAAAAAAAGGTGTTGTCTTCATGTGCAAAGAATATCCTTTGGTCACATTTTAATAAAAGCTCTAGAGACCTTTGATTTTTATCAGAATTCCCCTGTACAGAAGCCACGCTGAGTATTCTGAGGCATGGCAATCTGCCAGAAAGGAATATGGACCAACTGCTGAGCTGGTGTACGCTGTCATAGCTGCATTCGTAAAGCGACGACACTTTATACCAGCTGAAGATCTGGCCTGCTATTAAATGGCAATGGCTGTGCCTATTTGCCATGCAGGACTGAGCTATCAGATTTATCCGAAGGGGGGTTCGTGCACTTCTTTTGAAATTCTAATTTGGGTCCCTAAGATACCTCTTATTGTAAAGGACGTTGAAGAGAAGGGGGCTATGATTCAGTTATGCAGAGCTTCTTCTTGAAGATAATTTAATTTCCAAAGCAATAATAATGATATCTCCAATATTGATGCTTTGGGGGGATTTAGTCCATGATAAAATGTCAGCAGAGTAAGAATGACATTAGTTCACTGTGACAGGGTCTATCAGCCTTCTCTGCCCCACCGGCACACTGACATCCCCATGCTCAAGTAAAACATAGTTAGACCGTGCAAACAACAAGACTTAATCCTCCAGGGTACATCTACACAGCATTTTTGAGAGAGCAGGAGTAAGCCTCCCAACCTGGGTTGACAGAGGGGCTCACACTAGCACTCTACAAATTTCGCTGTATCTAGCACTTTTAATTTGGGTTGGATCTCAGGCTCTGAAATCTAGAGAGGAGTGTGGGCTTCAGAGCCCGAGCTCCAGCCCGAGCTGCAATTTAAAAGCACTATCTATACAAATATTTTCAGAGCGCTAGCACGAACCCTGCTACTCAAAGTCTGTCGATCCTGGCTGGGAGGCTCACTCTCATTCACTACGAAATGCTGTGTAGACATAGGCCTAGAAGGCCAGCAAGAGACACTGACCAATCAGGAGCCAACAGGCCAGTGAGAAGGCTTGCCTGCAGGATAGGATAAGACTGGGATAGAGGACAAGTTTCTCAGTGCTAGCCAAAAAGACCAGGATTAGGTCAGTGCCTTCCCTTCAAGTGCTGCAGCTAAGCACGTGCCTTTGAAGGTGTATTTGTTTATTTAAAGGTACAGACACCAAATTCTTGTTATTTTGGGTTAACTGTTAGAGACTGAGGCCAAGCTTCAAGCAGGTGGCCATAACTTGCGGATTAAGGCAGGGAGTGTCTGCAGTTCCACACTTGGCCCTACATGGATCCCTGTGCAGCAGCCCCATGTGTAACTATCACAATTGCACAAGCAATGTTCAATCAAAATACAGGAAACTGAGTCCTATGCAAATAAGACTGGAGTCTGCAGTACGGAATCCTCCTTTTCACCAGGCACATCTGGAGGAATGTCTACTATCATGAAAAAAAAGTTTGCTTGTCAAAATTTAAATTTCTAGTTTTGTGTCTGACATTAATTGAGGATGCAGTTTATTACTGTTGCCTATTATAGTAATGTCTAGATATTCCTTTTCGATCAAGGCCTCTAGGTTTCACTGTAATACAAATGCACATGTAGAAAGTAAAACAGGCTCTGCCATGAAGAGCTTACAATCTAACTAGACTAGGAATGGAGGGAAAGGAAGCGTTATCTCCTATTACAGTTGAAGAACTGAGGCACAAAGAGATTAAGTGATTTGTCCAAGGTCATGTAAGAAATTTGTGGCAGAATTGGCAACTGAGTCCCAGATCAGTGCCTTAAGCACGAGACCATCCTTTCTCAAATTTTAGGTCAGTTTATTTGTTAGAGTACCTGACTGACTCTGCAAATCCAACCCATTGATCTCTAAATGACCTAAACTGCATCCAAAAATAATTGCAGGAACAAAAAAGGTGAGGCCCAGTTAAGGGAGAACTTCTTCTTTCTTTCGTATGGCATTTGAAAAGCAACGGGCTGGGATTATAACTGAATGTTGAGATTTGAAAGCCATTCTAATGCTTCTGGGGTAGGGGGATTCCCCCTTGTGCCACTATTGTGAGAGTGAATGGGGCAGTTCTCTGTGATGTTTTGCATGCTTTGTACCTAACCATAGTGACAATTTGGTGATTATTTGATTTTTTTCCCATTTGTGGAGGAGATATCCGCACCTTCTGTGCATTGTCCGAATACAGTTGAATGCAGTCCACTGCCTATGGGGAAGGCAGAATCTTGGGACTTCTTTGTTGGATCTTCAATCAAGTCTTAGAATATCAGGGTTGGAAGGGACCTCAGGAGGTCAGCTAGTCCAACCCCCTGCTCAGAGCAGGACCAATCCCCAACTAAATCATCCCAGCCAGGGCTTTGTCAAGCCTGACCTTAAAAAGCTCTAAGGAAAGAGATTCCACCACCTCCATAGGTAACCCATTCCAGTGCTTCACCACCCTCTTAGTGAAAAAGTTTTTCCTAATATCCAACCTAAACCTCCCCCACTACAACTTGAGACCATTACTCCTTGTTCTGTCATCTGGTACCACTGAAAACAGTCTAGATCCATCCTCTTTGGAACCCCCTTTCAGGTAGTTGAAAGCAGCTATCAAATTCCCCCTCATTATTCTCTTCTGCAGACTAAACAAACCCAGTTCCCTCAGCCTCTCCTCATAAGTCATGTGTTCCAGCCCCCTAATCATTTTTGTTGCCCTCTGCTGGACTCTTTCCAATTTTTCCACATCCTTCTTGTAGTGTGGGGCCCAAAACTGGAAGCAGTGCTCCAGATGAGGCCTCACCAATGTCGAATAGAGGGACCTCACAAGTGTCCCACATTTCGAGCCAGTGAGTGCTAGCATCCTTTCCATTGGCCTGTAGTGTTGACACGTGGATCCAGAAAGGTTCCTGGATTTGAGTTGGGAGAGTGGCAGTGAACTGAGGTCTTGGTGTGTCTGAAGGTGAGTCATCAGAGTGGCCAGGATCTTGTTCTCCCAGATCACAGCAGCATCTCACCTGATGTTGGCTAGCATAAAGCCTACCAAAACTGGAAGCCACAGTATTGAGAGAATCCTAACAATCCTGAGTGTGGCATTGATTTTAGTGTCAACAAGATTGGTGTGGGAGCTGTTGCACCAAAATGGCTTGCAATACTCTGTTGTTGGCAAGACCAGAGCTTGTACTGACATTCAAAGAGTGCATGCCTCATCTTCCCAGGATGTGCCAGCGAGCTTCTGGATGATGTTAACCCTTGTCTTTATCTTCTTTTTGGTGTTGTCAGTGTGTTGGCAATAGCTCAACATTTGACAAGGGTAACTCCAAGGTACCGTGGATTGTGGCCAGGTGATAGAGGCAGACCACAAAAGTCCAGTTTCTGTGGCACTTTGGCCTCATGGTTATTTAAGTGGAAGGCAGAGACGAATGTTTTCGAAGCACTGGGTTTCAGTCGGCAATATGACTTTGAAATACATCTCAAGTGTCTGGAGGTCGATGTTCATAACCTTTTCTGTGGCCTTCAGAGCGGACACTTGCATTGCTAGCACTATGTCATCTCCACAGATGAATTTACAGGATGATGTGACTGGAATGTCACTGGTATAGAGACTGAACAGTGCAGAAGCTAATACGAATCCCTGTGTTAGGCTGTTGTTCAATCTCTATCATTTCTTGGCAGATTCATCAAGGTGTACAGTGAATTTCCTGGGAAAGCATCAGAAATGGATGAAATATATCCAGAATTCCTGAAGAACCTCGGTCCAAAGACAAGAAGGTGTCTGGCAGACTTCTTCAGGGAATACCTGAAGAACTTCAGCAGCATCCTCTCTTCTGGCATACCAAAAGATTGGAAGGTAGCCAAGATCGTAGCTTTTTTGAAAATGGAAAAGAATTCACTGTCCCAAAAAGCTACCTCCCTCCTTAGTAGTTGCTATAAACTGTTGGAGCTGCTCCTACTTCAAAGGGTTACAGCCGATAGTGGAGCAACTGGTCCCCAAAGAGCAGACCGGATTTAGAACCAGTCACAACTGCTGTGACCAGGGGCTGGCCTTCCCTTAACCAGCTACCCAGAATCTGGCTACCAGCAAAAATTAAAAACAGCGGCAGCATTCATTGACCTTCCTTCTGCATACGTTGTTCTGATTTTGAGGCTTTTGTTGACTCAATATAGCCTGAACAGTGCCTTGCTCTTTTCTGTTCAAAAAGGAGTGAATGCTTTTTTGAAGTCCCTTGCGATGCTTAATTTTTGGCAGCCAATATTAGTAGGCCTACAAAATGATGGAATCCAGTGTATCAAGCCCTGTATGATCATTGCATAGCAGAACCAGTCAGCACACTGTAGATTCCAGTGTGGTTTTGTGAAGGATTGAACGAATGGAACTTGTAGACCTAGCCCAATCACGACTGGGCTGGTGGGAAATTCATTAAGAAATGACGTTATGGATGATATTGGGTGGCCACTGATGATGTGTGACACAAAACAAAGGTCAGGAGTGTATCACTTCCTTCATTGGGCCAACCTGAATATGCAGCAGTCTTTGGCATCATAGAGGAGGTGCTGGTCTTCAGTGAAAGCCCAGGATGTCAGCTGTTCTCCAGCACAGTCATTCTTGTTATAGGCCCACAGGGTATGGTGGCTATTGAAATTGCCAATGTGAATTATAGGATGGCTTGGTGGTGGTAACGATGGACATGGATATTTTAATGATGGTGGCTTGTATACATTTATGTCAGATTGCTGATGTTGATGGTGACTGATTGGGGGTTCGTGATAGCCATCACCTGGATGGAATCCTTGAGGTCATGTTTTATGTATATTGCAAGTTCATATTTACGGTGATAGCTTGCAGATTCGAGGACATAGCCATTGATCTTCAATCAATGGCCTTCACATTACACATGTGTTTCTTGTAGTGCCAAGACATAGATGTTTTAAGTCGGCAGAATCACTGCAATGTAATCACACTTTGCGTTGGATAAGCCCTCGATGATGAGCTGCAAACCAAGGACAAGTTATGCTCTCCCTTCTCTTTCTTTCCTTTATTTTTGTTGTCCATTAGGAAGAAAGAGCATGTAAGAGATTATCTAGTAGGTGGGATTTTAAACAAAGCTTTTAGAAACATTTCAGCTGGTATCTGAGCTAATTCTGGAGCAGGGCTTTTGGAGCAAAGGAGTCAGGGAGAGATGGCAAGGGTGAGAGATTCCTATGGCTGGGATCTGTGTCCAGAGACAATATTAATGAACAGGCTTAGACTATTGAACTCAAGGTTTGCAATACTGTTGATAAACAGGCAAATGATTCAGGGACAGTGGTGAATGTGACTTGTATTTTTTTTTAATTAAATTAATCTTAGTCCTAAAATGGAGCAACTCATGGAGGAGGTCAGTAGGGTTTTGATTCAGAAAACTATTTGAGCAAATCTTTAATTATTATTCAGGTGCTTTAAGTTTGGCATGGACTTAATTATTTTGCTGAATCAGGGCCCAGCTGAGACTGGGTGAGAAATTGCAAGAGCTAGTATGGAATTTTCTGTCAGAAAGATTTTCTTTGAAAAAAAATTCTTGCAGGCAAATTTCAGTTTCTGCCTTCAGGGAGAAAATGAAAAGGTGGACTGCCAGAGGATCACAGCCATGCAGTGGAAGCGGTGGAGGGGCACAGAACCATGGTTTCCCTGCAGGCAGTAGGTGAAATTGATGGCAGCCTTTTAGGTGGGCAGCCAGCAAATTGAAAAATTCTGCCTCCCAGAATGGAATCTTCCAGAATTTCTGTCCCACCAAAAATTTCAAGGTTTGTATTTTTCGTCCATAATCAGGACAATTTTTTTTCTCACAAAACCCCCGCCCCCCAACTTTCTGCAGGAGGGAAATTCCAATGTTTTTAGTCCACTCTAGAAGTTGCATCCCAAGACTCCTCCTGCTATGGTGCAACTTATGCCCCACCCGTTGCTTAGGTCAGTGTCTTAAAGCACAATCTAGCCCTAATCTATCTGGTATAATTGTGTATGTTTAGGAGTGTGGAGGACAGGGTTTGAGATGCCTTCCTCCTGTGAAGGCAACGGAAGCTGGATGCATTCTGCAGCTACAGAGGCACTGAGTATATTGAAGGCTCCAGCCCAATGAAGGTTTTGGTAGATTTCTAGTCTAGCTGAGCACTCCTGGTTTTATAGTCAGTTTTGAATTGTGCGAGTGAAGTTGTATCTTAACATTTTTTTTACATAGGGTCTGTCCATAAATTACATAATACATTTGTTGGTGATTTTTCAAGACCCACCAATCCTTTGTAACAGTGAAACAAACATGCAGAATTAAGGACCTATTCACTCCCTAAGGCATTATGTAATTTATGGACAGCCTCATCAGTAAAGTATATATATTTTTCACCCCACCATAACTACAAAATGGCTGAGATGATTGGCTGATTTTTATTTTTATGTTTTTAAGTCACTTTCCAGCTAAGATCAAGTGTGTTACATTTCAGCCAGAAAGGAGAACATTTTAGAAAGTTTTAAGTTATGAAAATAGTGATTATAACAAGAGTCGTTGAAGTAAACTTAACTGTAGTTATCAGCATGACTATGCATGGATTTTATAGTAAAATAATCAGAAGGAAACCAACTGTAAGTTCATTCATTTTCTTATCTTCTAGTATATGCACCTCTGTGGAAATATTGCAAATTAAACTACTTAAAAAAGGCGGCATGGCCTAGTGGGACTTGAGAGACCTGGGTTTAATTCCTAGCTCTGCCACAGATTTGCTGAGTGACATTGGGCATGTCATTTCCGCTCCCTGTGCCTCAGTTTCCCACTCTGTAAAATGGGGATAATGATACTGACCTCCTTTGTAAAGTGCTTTGAGATCAATGAATGCAAAGTGCTATATAAAAGCTCAGTATTATAGTACTAATGAATTCAAGTCCTTCATAATAAGAAGGAAAAAACTTCCTTCTGCTTCATTAGATTTTTTTTTCTTTGAAACAATATATCCAGACTGAAAGGTGGGACATTTTCAAAAGTACTTAAGTGATTTAGGCACCTATACTGGATTTTCAAAAATGACCTAGGCCCCTAGAAACCTAAGTGTTTCTGAAAGTCAGTAGGACTTAGACTCCTAAAACCCAATTTTTCAAAGATATTTAGGGAGGTAGGCACTTGAATGCCTTTGAGTACCTTTGAGATGCAGGTCAATGCCTTAGAGGATCTGGGCCTGAAGTCACTTCAGAAAATTTTACCTGTTTGTATTTGTAACTTTTATAAGGGATTCTAAAAGGGATCTTTGGCAGCCCGTTGAGTTGTTTTAAACTTGGCTTGAATGAATGGATTTTGTTGCTGTTGTTGTTCAACAGGTGTGAAGTCTATAAACTGTTTGGAGAACAGCTGGTAAAACACATGGGCCAAGTGCAGCTATTGCTGTAGGTTTCCTCTAAGGAAAATGACCAATCAGCATTGCTTGTACTTGCTCGTTTACTCCAGGAATGTGTCAGTAAGCTCAGTGAGGTCCGGAGTGAGCTGAGCACGCAGCTACACATCATCCTGTGCTAAAGGGCTTCCTGCCAAATTGCAGAGGAGACAGACAGCCTTTTGTGTTAGTTGGCAAAACCAGGCAAGGTACTTTCTCACTCACTATAGCAACTGTCACGGGGAGGGTGATGACAGTGGGAACTAAACCACCATAAGTGAAACTGAACCAACTTCTCTGGAAGGAAACCAACATTCCTAGCATATTTACAGGGTCCCAGGCTTGGAAGGAAGGAGCGATCTTATCTAGTTCCCCCCACCCCCTTTGGTTAGAGTACCAGCAGCACTAGCAACCTCAGTCATCTTCTTGTCCATGTGTCATTTCCATTCCCCACAGACAAATCCCGCACCAGTTTTAAAGTTTTCTGGAAAACGGTCACAAGGCAAGTCATTTCAAGTTTACCTGAGGTCAGGCCTCCCCTGGTGGAGGTGTTGCTTCTAAAAGTGCTAATGAGGTGGCTGCTTACTAGCACTTTTAGAAACAGCCACTCTGTTTGCTTGTAAGATCATAGTACCTGATGCTCCCTGCTGAGGAACGTGGAAGGAACCAAATGAAAGTAAAGTGGGATGGGGAAGCCCCAAAGGCAGCAAAAGCAAGGAGTTGAGAGGTGGTGGCTTTTCTATGGCAGTTCTATATGATTAGGTCTTTGTGGTTTGTGTGCCGCTGCGGGAAGGGCTGTAGTTAGGGACAAGTGCCCTTTCCAGTTTATTTAAACCTATAAGAGGCCTGTCCCAGGCTTTAAGGACCAGATTTTTAAAGGTATTTAAGCACCTAAAGATGCAGACAAGTGCCTACATTTCTTGGCAGTTATTTAAAATATAAAACAATTAGAAAAAAAATAGAGATCCCAATCAAAACCATTGGGAGAGATAGTTGGGCATGTCAAGCCTTCAAACCAGTTTTCATAACATACACTCTGGTCCTGATTCCCACTTACACTAGGACCCCATTGCACCATTCTGGCAGAGTTAAAGGAACTTTAAAACGGGCATCAGCTACAGTTAAATGGAGTCTCCAGTGCCTTTACTGTCAGACAATGAAAAAGGATCTTAGCATAAATGAAATTCATGCCCAATATAAGCCTGATGGTAGAGGCTCTGAAAGATAGAGCTCTCTATCCCCCTCTGTTGGTGTCAGGGGAAAAAGGTAGAGTGAGACATGCTGCATCTGTATTTTGCTACACATTTTACCATGAAATTGATCATCCTGGTTAAAATTTATTGAAGTTTTGAGTGTAGGGACAATGAAATATATAGTTATCCATATTGTGTAAAAAAGAACCATGTTAAATATGCCCTGGGTGATGGGTCACCCTAACCAAGACCCTAGTTTTGCACAGCTGCACAGTAGAGAGTGGACAAAGGCAGGAGCCTAGAGGAGGAAAAGGCTTTCTTACTTTATGGCAAGAGCTCTGACTCCAAGAGGAGAGAAATTTGCCCAGCACTCTGGTATCTCTTCGTTCCCAACTACAAGAGCCAGCAGCTTGAAGAAGGCAAAGTGGACCAGGAGCAAAGTAATGCTGAGCTGCTCTGCTCTTCTCTTTTGAGAGGCCCCAACCAGACCTGCAAAGCGGAGCCCCTTGACCAGCCACAGCAGAGGCGGCACTGTAGAGCTGAGAACTCAACACCTCTGGAGACTCAGAGGAGGGAAGTTAAATAGATTCCTTGCAAATGAGTTTTCTTAATGTTGAGCTCCTCATATTCTCTTGTCTAATTTCCTTTCCCCTTCAATCAAGTTTGTTGTTCCAAAGTGTCAAGAGCGATTGTGAGTAGAGATGTGCAAATAATGGATTTTTGGGTCACTGGCAATTCCAAACATTAAATAAATAAAAATTAATCATCGTCTTGTGTCAACCCAGAAATGAACCTTTCTTTAAAAATTTCAGCCACTCAAAATCTAATCATTTTGGATGGAATGAAACATTTAGCTAAATCTTCAATGTGTTCTAGCTCCTTTCTAAAGTTAGTAGCTCTGCTGCAGAGAGGTGAAATTCCTTACCCTTTGCTGGAGATGGAGCCACATTCCCTTTCTCACCCCTCACATCCTGTCATAGATAAATATCTCCATACCCTAAGACTGTTGTTACATACCCCATACATTAAAAGAACATTAATATTGTAAAGTCAAGCACTTGAAATCCAGGAAATGAGAACTTTAATCCTGCTCCAAGTGTGTATGGGTTTTGATGCAGTCTTGTCCAGCTTCACATAGGAAGTCTGTGGCAGACAGTGGGAGTAGAACCCAACTCTCTTAGGTCCAGTCCAGTGCCTTCAACCCAACAGACTCTCCTCTCTCTTCTCACAACTCTCTGCCCCATTCACTGTCCACCCTGTACACTGAATGAGGCAGGGGTCTATGGAATTGTTGTTAAGTCTGTATCTTGCATATGCACAAGGGGAATGAATTAAAGTGGCACGGGAAACCTTTATTTGACATTTACTAACTTGGAGTGTTTGACTTTACAACATTAAAGTTCTTTCATTGTAGTTTTCTGTGATATTTTCTGTTGATTCATTGATTCGAAGGCCAGAAGGAGCCATTGTGATAATCTTATCTAACCACCTATGCAACACATGCCATAGAATTTCACCCAACAGTTCCTGCATCATGCCCAGTAACTTGTGGTTGAACCTGGAGCATATATTTTAGAAAGATAGCCAATCTTGTTTTCAAAGCTTTAAAATGATGGAGAATCCACTAGGCCCCTTGGTAAGCTGTTCTATTGGTTGATTGCCATCCCAGTTTTTAAAAAAGATTTAAGAAAATAATAATAATAAAAAAAATGCGAGGGTTGTAAGTTCAATCATTGAGAGGGTCATTTAGAGAACTGGAGTAAAAATCTGTCTGGGGATTGGTCCTACTTTGAGCAGCAGGTGGGACTAGATGACTTCCTGAGGTCCCTTCCAACCCTGATATTCTATTCTATTTTGTTTGATTCAAAACAAAAATGTTTTTTTTTATTCTTAGATTTTTCATTAATTTTTTTTAGTAAAATTTAAAGATAAAAATAATTTCAAATAAAAAATTGAAACAAAACATTTCAGCTTTCTTGAATTTTTGTTTTGTTTGGTTTGGTTTTACACCCAAAACAATTCACGAAAATCAACACAAATTCACAGAAAAATTTTGGTCAACCTGAATCATGTTTTTCACTGAAAAAATTTTCAGTTGAAAAATGTTGCCTACCTGTACTTGTGAGTGGGGAGGAACTGCCAAGTAAGGGTGACTAGAGCAAGGCCTTGTTTTATTAAGTTTCCCCAAGCAGGAATAACAGTAGTACTCTGCATGGGGGCTCAAACCATTGTTCTTGAAGTGGACCACAAGAAACTGTGAACCTCACCCTTGTTGCTGCCCATATCACCTGGCAGAAAAGTTATAGTCCTTTGATATTTTACAGTACAATGTTGGAGTATAAAATGTTCTCTGACTTGGACATCTGTTTCCTGTATTTACATGAATTCGTGTCCTTTTCACAATGACTCTTTCTTAAAGTATCCTTGGCAAAATCTTCAGACTCCAACCGACAATATGTGAGTCAGTTTAAAGCCTTAGATAATACAAAGCAATATATTTATCTGGGATCCAAACACTAAACAGCGCAAGGTTTAAGTAGCACTTCCGTTACAAAACCACAGAGGTTAGTTTCTTCTCACTCTGAACTCTCACCTACCATCTATACTGACCTTCACTGAACATAATTATCCTTGACTGCTTAGCAGTATTACATACTCTCCAAATTCCCCATACAATGAGTTAGAGTTATTGTTACTTAAATCACTATGGTATCAAACAATTGAATTTAGAAACCTGAGATCTTCCTGCTGAGGGCAACTTCTCCCACTAGAAGGGTCTCAGCTACACATCCCTTTTAATGCTCATCAGGGCTGGTGCTAGTGAAGCATACTTTTTGAACTACTCGTTGCTGAGTTTTAATTGGGTTAGAGCGATTCTGGAAACAATTTGATCTGTGTGGCAAAGAAGATAGACAGTCACATGAACACAGCTCTTAATTATCATATTTGCAATTGCTGTTGAATTGGTGATAATTATCTCTGCATGGTCTCAGCCTTCCTAATTAGCAATCAGTTATTAACGTTTTTTCACAGTTCACATTTAAATCCAAGTTATGGCAGGTAAAGTTTGGGCAGCATTATCAAGTGACTAAAGCATTGGGTTGGAACAGGGATGGCCAACCTGAGCCTGAGAGGGATAGACCAGAGCCTGAGAAGGAGACAGAATTTACCAATGTACATTGCCAAAGAGCCACAGTAATACGTCAGCAGCCCTACATCATCTTCCCCCACCCCACTCCCAGTGCCTCCGACCCTATCCAACCAACCAGCCCCACCAATCAGCGCCTCCCCCTCCTTCCCCGCACCTCCCGATCAGCTGTTTCGTGGTGTGCAGGAGGCTCAGGGGTGGGGAGGAGGAGAGGAGTGAGGGCATGGTAGGCTCAGAGGAGGGGGTGGGAAGGTGTGGAGTGGGGGCAGGGCCTGTGGCAGAGCCAGGGATTCAGCAGTGAGCACCCCCTGGCACATTGGGAAGTCGGCACCTGTAGCTCCAGCCCCGAAGTTGCTGCCTATGCAAGGAACCGCATATTAACTTCTGAAGAGCCACATGTGGCTCCAGAGCCACAGGTTGGCCACCCCTGGGTTGGAAGATCTGGATTCTGTTTCTGGCTTAGTTGTTTTTTTTCTGTAACTTTGAGCAAATCACTCAACTTTTCTGTGCCTCAATTTCTCCTTTTATAAAACTTGTAAAGTGCTTTGAAAACTTTAGATGAACTGAAGCTTCCTTTAAATTGCAAAGTATTGTGAGAGATCGCCTCTCTTCCCATGAAATAATGCCACAGTTAGCAGGAGCACCTGAACTGGATCCATTAATTATAAAACAGAAGTGGAAAAAGGCAGGTCTTTCTGTAGGGGGCTCCAAGATTCTGGAGCTTGCTCTGGGCGTCATCTGAAATAGCCTGAATTTGGTGACTTTTGGTGCATGATGAAAAATACATCATTTTGAGAGAGCGATGATGATGAAGATTGGGTTAGGTGGTTGGCTGGCTGAGTTCCTATGAACCAATGACTTTAATGCTACTGAGGACTAATTTCATAATATTTATTGTCTAATTATATTAAGGTGCCTAGAACCTTGAATGGACATTTTTATTTTAAATCTAAGTACATAAATTATTACTATTAAAGATAGCTGATACTTTTTGCATGAAAAATTTTCTTCTTAGAAAATGTGGTGTAATTGCCATCCAAAATTTTCACAGAGAAAATGGTGACTTTAAGGAAACTGTTTGATTTTTTTTTTTTTCTACTTAGGAGACTCCAAACAAAAAAAGTTCCATTTTGTAATGTCATTTCCAAAAAAAAGGTGTCATTTCAGCATGCTGAGTCATTTCATTTTCAGCAAAAATGCTGACCTTGTTTTGTTTTGACATTTCTGAATCAAAACTCTTTGGAATTTTTTATCAATTTTTTGTTATATTCCTGCTTTCTGTTCTAATTCCAAATGGAAATGGACTTAAGAAATATCAATTTTTTTTCCTCGGTGAAAATTCCATTTTCCAAACAGTTTAATCTTTTTTATTATATTACATTTAATATAAAATTTAATTAAAGAAATTAATTAAAAATTAGCATGAATAGAACACACACAGGTAAAAGCAGTGACATTTCATAAATTATAAGTCTAGATTAGTCCATTGTGATCACCTAGTGTGACTTACTTCACTCTAATGGGCAAGAGAGCAGTTCGACTAGTGACCCTCCCCGTGCTGAGCAGCAGATTTTCCCTTGTGCAGTGGTGCTGCTGGCCTCCATCTTGTAGACCAGGGCAGAAGAACAAAGGAGTGGTAAATTGGTGTCCTCTGTCATGCAGAGGATCCCTCTGCATGACCACCAGAAGGGCCCAGATCCTTAACGGCATTTATGAACCTAATTCCCTTAGACTCTTAAATACCTTTGAGGATCTAAGCTGAGAACTGTTCCCCAGTGGGCCTGACCCATGTTAGCTGCTATACCTGAGAGAGGAACAAGCTACCAGTGTCAAAGAACCCCCCTATATCAAGATACATTTATTTAAAAATATTTTTTTTCTAATGCTGATTTGGCATCTGTAAGTATGTTTGTTCAGTAAGTTGGACCACATTCTGATCTCAGTTAGACCAGTGAATAGAGCTCTACAAATGAATGGATCTCCAGCAGCGTAACTAATATCAGAATCTGGACCAAAGTGTTTTTATTACTCCGAATAATCCTTATTGAGCTGCTAAGGAAAAGGTATATTGGGCCCTGTTCCTTAAGCATTCTGTGTCTCTGGTATGCATCATTCATCACATAGAGTGAATGGTTTACAGGTCAGACCCACCGATACCATAAAGCTAACCTGTGGTAAAGAATTCAACAGTCAGTTTGTCTATCGCCCCGTGTACCTCAACATTATTATATAAGTTAGAATGCAGAAAATGAGAGGGAGAGAGAAATTTTACTTTAAAGACTTGATCCCACTCCCAGTTAAGTCAATGGAAAGGATTCCACTGACTTTAATGGGACTTAGATCAGGTCCTAAATTAACTGTTATGGAGTCTCCCATGTATCTTGTCTTAGCTGTATCATCTGTCGTTAAGACTGGAAGCTTCATGGTCTGTCTTTTCTCATCCCTTACAGTGCTGAATGCATGGCCATAATGTAACAACTAATTGTGTTATTTATAACACAAACTTAAATAGCAACAAGCACAATAGTGGTGGTTGCTCTTTTAGTTTTGGTTTAGTGAATTAATAGAAGATGGTAAACAAGCTATTGGAAACACTAAACCAGCTTTTGTTTTCTGGGCTATGTTTAATTTGGTGGGTTTTAAGTGTGATGGATGTTTCTGGCTGTAATTGAGCACAGGTCTGATTGCACAACATTGTTGGCATCCTCTCAGTGAACTCCGTAGGGGGCTTTCCTGTTTATTTATTTACTTATTTATTTTGGTAGGATCAATCAAAGCATTCTACAGCTGCTCCACACAGGGTATAATATAAGCACTAGGAAAATAAGAGAGAAAGAGGTGTTCTTGCTGCTGTTTTGAAAATGATATATTTGTTACCTGGCTGCATTTTGCTTGTACTGAATCACAGGCTGCCTGATACAATGTCATCAGTCAAATATCCTTAGCATAAAAATCAATCAATCAAATAAAATGTTCTAAATATTATAATATTTGGATCACAATAGCTCCTAGAGGGCCCAGCCAAGATTGGGGCCCCATTGTGATGGGCACTATATGAAGTAGTAAGATAGTAAGAGATGGTCTTGCCCCATAAAGCTTGGAATCTAGGAATGTTACTGTCTTGCAAGCCATGGTTTGAATCTACAGTGCAGTACCTTGCCATGCAGTAATGTCCTATGTGGACACTGCTACAGCGCACTGAAAGTTCCATAATGCATTTTAACATTGTGGCAAGGGAAGCTAGTGTGCTGTATGTTACTATGGGCAAGCCAGGATATGAATGTCCCATGTAAACAAGCCCTAACTAGAGACGCCTGACAAAGGTTGGAAGCACAAACAGAGGCACAGAAAGATAATATGACTTGCTCAGTGTCCCACACAGCAAGTCAGAGGCAGAACTGGATCGCCTGCTTCCCACTAGACTATGTTGCTGTACTTTGACATCAGTTTTAACTGGATGATTTATAGAAATGATCCTGAAATGATCCTCATTATATAAATGACCTTCATAAGGCTTAAGCTGTTATTCTGATGCTTGACCTGTGCTATATATTAAATCATATTTTAAAAAAAAATGAATTCAAAGCTTGCAGCCTGCCAAAAGTCTTATTTTGGGAAAAGAAATGATGACGAGAACCAAAAATGTATATACAGACACACACATCAGATAGATAGATAGATAGATAGATAATTGTGTGTGTCTGTATATGCATATATGTATAAATGAACATTTAGTTTCATGACTAATTAGCTGACTAAAGATGAGATGAAGAGCAGAGTTGTGGGGAATGGACTGTAAGTAGCATGGATATTTCCTCACTACTAAAATGACATTGTGCTAAATTTTCAGAAAATAGGCACCTAAATTGTGCACGAAAAATATGCAGATAGGTCAGTGTTACACACATGTATACAATTGGCAGAAAACATATCTTGTGCCTGCAACCGACATTCTAGACATGGTGGTGTGATGGGACCTACTATCCTTTAGGGCTTAGAACAACCAAGAGTAGTGGCAAGATAGAAAGTCTTGGAGTCACAAGCAGGAGCTCACACAGAGTCCAGAGGCTGCTGGCTCTTATTTGCCTCCCTGAAACCCAGCCTGGACTGGAACATGTATAATGAAAAGGGAGCTGCTGGGAATGGCTTCCCAGTCAACCTGCTACACACAAGGCAGGAAGTACCTCTTTGAGCTTTGTTTTGCTTAAAGACCACAGTTTGTTTCTCCTTTTCAGCACAATGGGGTCTACATACTCTGTTTTGTTACCTTTCTGCAGCAGGAAGTGATTTAGAAACCATTTACCGGTACTTTTTCCATTCAGACTGTCTGAGTGATCTTTACTCTCCCTCTTAAAGGGAGATGATCCAAGGACTGTGTGTGTCTGTGAGGCTTCTTTACTCTCCACTTGAAAAGAAAAGATGCAGGAACTACATTAGTGTAACACTTTGCCTCCTCTGTCCCACAGTAGCCATGTCCCCAGAGGAAAGCAACCTTGGGAGAGCAGGCTACCGATCCAGAATACAGAACCTCAGATTGGAACTGTAAAGCACAAGTTGGCTTGAAGGTTGGCTTTCTTTCATGTTGAGAAGGGACCAAGGGGAGACAACACCATTACAGGGGAATGATGCTGTATAAGTAACGTAGGCCCCTTTCCAAGTGAGAGGTGAGATCCATGTATTGAAAGTCTCTGGAGCACAATCTGGTCTGCTACTGGCAATAGAATAATCTTGGGAGTGAGCACAAACCTCTTTATAGCCATTTAAAAAGTGATGGGCTTAGAGGACAGTCTTTGTCAATTACATCAAGCCTAGAAAATGCTGATTCAACGCCAGAAATAAAGCATCTACTCTACTCTCTCTGGGTCTACATTTCATTCTCTGCAAGCCCTCTGTGCCAGTCTTCCTTCCAAACCTCTCACTGCTAGCAGGTCAGGGAGCAAACACTCTAGAAAAACCCTGTATGCCAAATTAGCACAGCTGTACACTGATTCTGCTGATTCCTCTGCGGCACACTCAATGTTGACTTGGGTGAAGTTCTAGGAGGGATGAAAAAAACTATATTCAGCTGAGATGAGCATAACAAAGCTCATTCTGGCTTGGCAAGTGACAGGCTAATTTTTTGGTTTCCTGGTAGAGCAGCTGCCTGTAGATGACAAAAGGCCCCAGGTTAAGTATTGAGTGTGCATATAAACAGAACACAAACACAGTAAATCCCATCTCAGGAAAGGGACTCTGCTAATTCCTTAAGTCGCTCCAGTGTCTGGCTACCAACTGGAATATATAAGGCTAGTGGATGCAGAACAGAGACAGTCTATTTAAAGTCTTAATTGTTTGATTCATTGCTTTTCTTTTTTCTTTTCTTTCTTTCCTCTGACTCTTGGTTTGGTGTCTGGTTTTCACTTCCTGTTGTGGAACTGATACTGCATGTGTAGAGAATTTTACTTAGCACAATGCCAACCAGATTTTTCTGTGTACTGATGTCCGATGTGCTTTTGATCCCAGGGTACCAGACTTTCCACAGGTGGAGTAGCTTTATAATATGTGCAGGTACACAAGCTGTATTTCAATTACCCAAACTACCTATCTCTTCTAAAATGTTTTTAGAAATCCTGATTTGCAACATTCTAGTCAGATATGATCTGACTCTCATTGAAATCAATGAGAAGACTCTGATGGACATTGGGAGATGGATCAGGGTCTTAATGAACAACATAGCCATTGCCATTATCTCTAAGTTTTTCAAATATAGTGTGCATATTATTGCAATATCAAAAGTGTTAGGTCTCTTTAAAGGTAGAGTAAGAACTCCCAGTGCCACTGTCAATATGTGCGTAAGGCCCCCAATTAGCCAGGCTAAGGAGAATTTAATTTGTAAATATCTAAATGCTGTCAGCCAAACTCTCTCCTTAGAAGTGTACACAAGGCTTCCATTGACTCTAATGGGAACTGTACATGTAAATCCAAGGTAAAGTTGCCTTTGTGTGTGTGTGTGTGTTTTACGTCCTGCAAATTTCATCAGCTAACTATAGCTACAACTCCAATGTAACCTCTATGTTGTGACATGCCACTTAGTCCAGACTACACAGAATCATTATGGTACATATTGACTCATTGACAGACCTCAATATAATTGTTAATGGAGAATCATCAATGAATGCAGGTGATTCTTGTTGAGTCAAGAGCCTATTCCTGCAGAACCAATGCTATTCAATATTTATTGCAATTATCGGGAAGAAATCATAATCATTGATTGGACTTGCAGATAACCCCAACATTATTGAACATGGGTCATTTATACAGCACAAACTGGATTCCTTGGTAAACTGGATGCAATCAAACATGTGTCATAACATAGCCAGCTGAAAAGTTCATATAGAAATGAGTAAAGATTATAGGGCCTATTTACAGGATGGGAGGGGTGGGTTGTACCTTTGGAAGAAGTGATTCTGAAAACCACTTTGGGGTCATAATGAATAACCAACTGAACATGAACTCCCAGTGCAATGCTGCAGCTAAGAAGGTCAACACAATCCTTGGCCTGCAAGAATGATTCAAGGTCTGGAAAACCTGCCTGACAGTGAGAGACTTAAGGAGCTCAATCTATTTAACTTCTAGATGAGTGGTTTAAGAGGTGAATTGATCATTATCTATAGCTACCTACACAGGGAAATGATATCTGATACTGGAGGATTCTTTAATTTTTCAGACAAACGCATAGCAAGATCCTAAGTACTGGAATAGGTTGCCAAGGAAGGTAGTAGAATCCCCATTACTGGAGGTATTTAAGAACAGGCTGGACAAACACCTGTCAGAGATGGTCTACATATATTTAGTTTTGCCTCAGCATGGGGGTGGATTAGATCACCTTTCAGGGTCCTTTCCAGCACTACATTTCTATGATTTCTGTGATTCTATAAACTGGAAATGAGACGCAGACTTTTAACTGTGATGGTTGCTAACCACTGGGACAACTTGCCTAGGGACATGGTGGATTCTTTGTCACTTGGAGTCTTTAAATCAAGACTGGATACCTTTCTAAAAGAGACGCAATGGCTCAAAACAGAAATTATGGCCTTCATATGGAAATTACTGAGTGAGGTTCTTTAGCCTGTTCCGTGGGAGGTCATACTAAATGATCATAATGGTCCCTCTGATCTCAAAATCTATTAATTAGGCTGTCTCACGGAGTTGGCCCAAACATATATTGCATAATTCCTTATGGTTTGGTATAAATTATTATGATTTGCTGCCTGTCTGTTGTCATGCTTCTATGTATACAAGAATAATGATGATTAAAAAGAAAGGACCAAATCCCGCAGTTCTCAGTCGGCATTTCACCTGAGGAGGAAGACAGGTTAGGATTTGTTCCATACAGCTTGTGATGGCTCCACTGAGATTCCCTTTCTTGCTTCCCTCATTGCCGTTCTTCAAGGCCCTACATCATGGTAACCTTCCACTCAGGACAGGACTTGGTTCACTCCAGAGACTGCCAGCTCCTCTTTAATGAGGCTGCTTGAAAGCAATTCAAACTACTTCCCCCAAATCTGCCCCAGAGGCTGCACTTGTCACCTCCATTATTGTATTTTCACAGCAGTCCCCACTAGAGTTGGTTGAATACAAACATTTTTTTCTTGGCAGTTTAAAACAGTTAAAATTTTAGTTTTGTGTTGAACAAAAAGTTTCATTTTGACAATGACCCCTTTTTAAAAAATATTTAAAGATAAATTTCAAGGAAAAATTGCTTCAACCTCCCCCTCCACTCCAAATCAAACTGATTTCTTTTGAAAATGTCAATGAAAACTTTTTTTGGGGGGGGGGGATTTTTTTAATAGAAACTAGTAATTAGGTGAAAACTACAAGCCCTCGTGAAATGTTTTATTGTTGCTGAATCTGTATTTTTTTCACAGAAAAAAAAATACAGATGAAATCTTTTGCCCAGCTCTAGTCTCCTCCCCCCTCACCTATCCGCCTGCTCAGAAAATTCAAGACACATTCAAGACAGCATCAAAGATCCACACAGATCAGCATGCAGCTGAGCCTTGGACTTGTCCAGCCAGCTCAAATACTTCTTAATTGAAAAGAAAATATGGACCGGGTAGTAGAATTCCTCACAATGGCATTACACCTGCAATTCAGCACCTTCCGGTTAATCAGAATGCCTATTTTTCATTTTAATTTAAAGGGATAACCATACAGACACACTAACAAGAAAAGAGTCTGAAAATGACATGCATCATAACCCAAAAGGGCACCCGAGAAAGGACCTATTTCCCAGAACTGATGTTTAAATGAAAAGGTTCTCATCAGGCTGAACGATAGTTAAACCTCTGCCAATTATATTTAAGTGTAATGAAAAATAAATACAGCTGAGCTTTTAGGAAAGCTGCTATACCTAAAGGTTTGTCAGCACTTCCATTATAAACCTAGTTTGTTCAGGGGATTATGAGCTCTGTAAAAATGTATTTCAGTCTGAAACTTGGCAGACAAAGGTCCCAGTTTTAGAGCTTTTTTTTAAAGGGGTTAATAAAAAGAGCTTGGCCACTTTTAAGCTGTACGATTGGTAGCCATTGGAATTTTCCAACACTTTTTTTCTTGGTGCTCCTCTAATTCAAAAAAGACTGATTTTAAAAATAAAATGACGCAGATTATTATTAAGCCATGATGTGAACTAGTCATAGGCTGCTGTTGGTATTTGTACAGGGTTTTATTTTGAACAGTCCAATGAGTTCAAATACAGGTCAGCAGACTAATTATAGTTAGTCTTGTTGAGTGGGATTTGCAAGAGCACTCAGCATTAGCCTAGCTCGGTGCCCAGGAGGTGTACCATTGACATCAGTGGGACGAAATGTTGAGCGCTTTTGGAAATGCCCACCCATAGTCTTCTGTGATATCACTTCTCTGCTTTACCTCTTCTTTTGTGCCCTGTCTTTGGGATAGATTGTGGCTCCACTTTGAGTCTTGGGTAAGGGACAGCACAGCCTTAGTGGTACAGTTCCCTCCATGCTTCCTTCTTGCTGCTGGCCTATGCCAGCAGGAAAATAACACCCACTGACCTGGCTGGTGCATTAGAGGGCAAGGTCTCACCCATTCCCAGCAACTTATTCCTGATCTGCTCTCAGAGGTAGGGGAGCGAGCTGGCATGCAGCACCCTCAAATTCCTGTGTCTGGATCTGAGAATCTGAAGCAAGAACATAAGAGGGATTCTTACCATGCAGCCCAAACTAGAGTCTATATGCTGTATGTTTTTCTTCAGGATCTCTGACAAGATAGCCCATATTGGGTCAATTTCATCCCGTGGTGTAAGTACACAACAGGCATTGGCGTCACACCAGGCCCCATGTTTTACTATGTGTTTGCTAGAGGTATGTGAAACTCTATCGCTGCCCTTCACAGCAAACATCTTCATCATAGCAGTACCAAGGGAAAAAAACCTAGGTGAGAGTCCAAAACTTGAGAGGAAGCGAAATGGGACCTATGTGGCATGCTTCCTATAAGCGCATTAAGTGGTTGAGGTTGTTATCTGGAGGCATGACCTCTTGGAGGGAGTCAAGGACATTTCTTTATCAATCTGAGTGAACAAACACGGGTGAAAAAGCCTTTGAAAATTAATGCAACATAACCCTACCCCACAACCCTAATTAATTTCCCTAACCTCAACCCTTCCACCCTGCACCTTTCTGCACATCTCTGTGTGTGTGCACATGTGATGGAGTAATGGACATGCACCAGTCCCTCAGCATGGCCACCAGTGGGGGAATACTATGATGCCATATGATGTTCAGGGAGAAAATTGGAGAGGCTACCTGCCCACTTAGGTCCACAGACTTAGGAACAGATTTCACTGTGGCTTCCCTCAACAGTCTAATTGCTTTTCTCTCTATGTATTAGTGAGTGGTGTTTATACAAAGTGCCTTGTCTGGGAGGAACATTCCTGTCACTTGTCTACTGTGTTACTTTCATGCACTGTGGAATATTTTTCTTCCGTTTGCATAAGAAGGTGAGTTAGGGACAAAGCATCAGACTGGATTTTTCACTTGCTTGTTTGTTTGCATGTTAAATCAACCCCCCTTAGTGCAACTTTTAAAATAAAAAAATGCATTGCAAAAGATATTAATCTTCACACAGAATGATGATTCATAATATTCCAGGTAGGAGACAGTATTTAGTTATATTTCATTTTGCTAATGATGCAACAGCTCTACTTCCTTTTTAATTCTCACAAACTATATGAGGATTTTCATGGTTAAGAGAGTGGGAAAGAATTGTACTGATTAGATAGAACTAAGAAATGCCAAGTTAGGTCAGGTCAACATGGCTGTCTTTAACTATTTGGTTAAAATACCTAATGGATTCTGTTTCCAGATGCTCTCAGAAAACAGGCTGTATCCTTGAATAGGTCTGTCACCTCACAAAGGATGCTGCACAGCCCTGTGAAATGTCTATAGAACATAAGAACAGTCAAACTGGGTCAGACCAGTGGTCAGTCTGGCCCAGTATCCTGCCTTCTAACAGTGGCCTGTGCCAGATGCTTCAGTGGGAATGACCAGAACAGGCCAATTATTGAGTGATCCATTCTGTCATAAAGTCCCAGCTTCTAGCAGTCAGAGGTGTATGGATTCTCAATGCATGGGATTGCATCCCTGACCATCTTGGCTAATACCCATTGATGGACCCATCCTCCATGACCTTATCTATTTCTTCTTTGAACCCAGTTATACTTTTGGCCTTCACAACATCTTCTGGGAATAAGTTCCACAGGTTGACTGCATTGTGTAAAGAAATACTTCTTTTTGTTTTTAAACCTGTTGCCTATTAATATCATTGGGTGACCCCTGGTTCTTGTATTATGTGAAAAGGTAAATAACACTTTTACTCCACACCACTCATAATTTTATAGACCTCTATCATATCCCCCACTTAGTCGTCTCTTTTCTAAGATGAACAGTCCCAGTCTTTTTAGTCTCTCTTCATATGGAAGCTGTGCTGTACCCTTAATAATTTTTGTTGCCCTTCTCTGTACTTTTTCCAGTTCTAAGATACCTTTTTTTTGAGATGGGGTGACAACAGGGCCGGCTCTAGGCACCAGCAAAGCAAGCACGTGCTTGGGTCGGCACAATTCCAGGGGTGGCATTCTGTTTGGTTTTTCATTTGTTTTTGTTTTTTGCTTTGGCAGTTACACTCTCGAAGCTTGGGGTGGCAAATTTTGTGCTTGGGGTGGCAAAAATCCTAGAGCCGGCCGTGGGTGACAAGAATTATTCATGCAGTATTCAACGTGTGGGTGTACCATAGATTTATATAGTGGCATTATGATATTTGCTGCCTTATTTTCTATCCCTTTCCTAATGGTTCCTAACATTCTGCTAGCTTTTAAGATTGCTGCTGCACATTGAGCAGATGTTTTCAGAGAACTTTCCACAGTGACTCCAAGATCTCTTCCTTGAGTGATAACAGCTAATTTAGATGCCATCATTTTGTATGTATAGTTGGGATGATGCTTTGCAATGTGCATTACTTTGTATTTATCAATGTAAATTACATCTGCCATTTCTAATTGCCCAGTCACCCCTTTTGTGAGATCCCTTTGTTACTCTTTGAGATCTGCTTTGGACTGAACTATCTTGTCAATAGAAGCTGTTGTGGCCTGAGGGATTCATCCCCACAAGGGGGCAAGTGATGTTTACACTACCATTCTCTTTCAGGGTAACACCAGTGGGGACTTTTACAATTTGCCAAGGGTTCCCTCTATATAGGGATCTTCCAGCAACCGCATCTGGGGGTCCCTCAGCCTCCCTATCATGCCCCCCTCCGTCCATCCTTACCCACTCTTCAAGCTGTTATGGCTGCCCCCATACCACCCCATGGACTTTTTGTGGCCAAAAGCTGTGCACCTGGATTGACATTTGAACACACTCCCTGTCTCTTATGTGGTTTTGGTGGTGATGAGTGATGTCAGGACCACTGCATCTACTTGTCTGTTTCCCTCTGTCCCACTCCCCCGAAATCATATGCAGCAACTCTGGATGCTACTGAAAGCCACAAATTCTTCAAATTTTTGCCATAAACTCTAGCTCTGAATTAATAAAAGGCCCTGCCATGAAAGAATACTAATACAATCTCAACTGTAGAAAGCCACAAATGAAATGCTGCCATTGGATGTTTCCAGAGTATTATTTATGGGAAAAACTGATTTTTTTTTAAAAAAATTACTGCCCCTAAATATGAAGTTGAGCAGCACTATAAGGTTCAAGAAAGCAAAGCCAAATGTGACTACGGTGCTGCTCATCAGACCCGTTACTGAAAACATAAACCAAGATCATTTATTTATGATACGTATGATTTTTGGGGGGATTGTCTCTGTGGTTTTGAGAGAGGTAGCAGGGGAGCAGAGACAACATTTGTTACTGTTGTTCAGTGAAAGACTGTGGAGAAAACCATAGCCATGTTTTATTGTATCAGTGATACCACAGATTATAGCTAGTTACCAGGCAATGTGTTTGTATCATTCTATCTATAGTCCAGAAAGTGAAGAGTTGGAAAACAAAAAAGCTTTTGAAAATGTTTGCACTGTATGTAAACTTGGATGTAAACTCTGAAGGTTAGATTATGCCCATGTTTTCATTAGTTGAGCAAGGGACTATGGGGTAGTAAGGCTCTGGATCCATAGATCTGGAACCAAGAGCTCAATTGATTTAACAGAAATCTTGCTCTCAAGAAAATGAGTGGATAGTGGAGCTGAGCCAAATTTTTAAAATTTTGACCAAAATTTAAAAAAAATGTCTCCAAAATTATTTTTTTCTCTAACGCTATAGTTGATTGGAATATTTTATAAATGTAATCATTTCAATAAAATTTTGAAATTAAAAAAAAAAAAATTTAGTGGAAAAAAACCTCACAAAATCATCCATGTATTTCTCACTCTCCTGTCTCCTTCCCCTCCCCCCCCCCGAACCCCGACTGTGGTGATGGGGGATGGAAGTGGGTGGAATCTTGACTCTACTCTCCCAGGCGGGAGGGATAGCCCTGTGGTTTGAGCATTAGTCTGCTAAACCCAGGGTTGTGAGTTAAATCCTTGAGGGGGCCATTTAGGGAACTGGGGTAAAAATCTGTCTGGGGATTGATCCTGCTTTGAGCAAGGGGTTGGACTAGCTAAGGTCCCTTCCAACCCTAATATTTTATGTACTGGCCAGGCATGAATGAAGAGGTAAATTGCACCATTTCATGAGGGTAGTAGAGGAGTAGTTGTGACTGATTGAGCAGTTTGGCACAGCTGCCGACTTAGTTCAAAGCATCAGTCTAACCCTAAATCTCATTTCACAGATTTTTTTCTTTTCTGATAACCACTACTGGTTAAACTCCATGGGCCAGATCTTCAGTTGGTATAAATGGTCATAACTCCACTTCTTCCTTCCTCTGGAGTTAAACTAGTGACTTCTGTTTCTAAACTCATTTGTCTTTTAAGGGGAAAAAATCAGATGAAATCAATTCTGATCACCCACAGTGGTTTTGAAAAAGGGAATTTCCCTTCTTAACCACTCATTCAGAACAGACCCTTCAAGACTCTTCTTTTGTTGTGTGGAAGAAAGCTCAGGAATTTTCAATATAAGAATAAACTCCTCATCTCCCCCACCCTCAAGGATGCATCTTACAAAGCCAAACACTAAACTGTTTGTAACTGTTGTTAAAATGTTTGGTTATGTGATACACTCCCATATTGCATTCTCTGACACTGGGAATCATAAAAAAAATTGAAAATGAATTCTGGAATGTACATAACCCACCTTCCAGAAAACAGTGCTTGGTGGCATTGTGAGCACTTCTTATGTTATGAGGTGTTACTGAAAGTTTCGGTCTCTTCAGCCTTTTATTAGTTTTGCAGTGGATTCCTTACTCACAGATGTTTTAAAGCCGGTGATTCCAACAAGAGCCCACTTTTTGCCAAAAGTTTTACAGCTGAATATTTCTTGGCATTCGTGAGCAATGATTTCATCAGAACATGAACTAAGTCAGAACTGCTGTTGAAAGACATCGTTTCATAAAACGGCATTGCAAAAATTTAGGACTTTTATTTGCTGCAGAGTTTGGTTTCCATTTGCCCAAGCCTCTGATACATACATTGCTTGGGAACTGATATAGAATTTATACAGGTCCTTTGTGCAATTGAAAAGCCTCGTATGGAACACCATAGTACCGTGTCCTGTCACATAATTAAGGCTTTTACAAGGATATCGTGTTCACACTTATATGTACTCTACTCTAACAACCCGCCCTGTGCCATGTTTGAATTATTATAAATGGGCTAGTGCAGAATGGTGCCTCAATAACCCAAGTAGCAAAGCTTTGTTTAAAATTCAAACAATAGCTGAATGGTGTCTGTTTGTTCCTGATCAACACTTGGTTCAAAAAAGATTGCACTTTTTTTAAAAGGCAGCAAATGTGAACAAATATTAGCTTTTGAAATTAAAGGGGAAGTTATTCATTCACTCAGCAGTGCTTTGCAAGCTATCAATCTTCCAGGTATTTCTATTAGCTTTAATCATCAAGGTTGTTTATTTGGAGCAATTTCTAAGAGAATAAAGGTACCTTTTGGCTCTTATCTCCTGTCATCAAAGCATCCATTAGGAAATTCAAGCCCTTTAGGTAAGCTCAAGGGATTACTCAAAGAGGTTTTCTTGAAACAGGCAAGAATTCGGGGCCCTCTCTTCAGTGCACAGGAGTTCAGTTGAAAACCATAATCTGAAAGGGGAGGTTTATCTTGGGTTTTATGCAATTTGAATAGGATCTTGTTCAAGGCAAATCTAGATAAAAGCGCTTTAAGTGGGTTGAAACAAAGATGAGCCAGCATTCCTAATAGTGCTATTTCTAACTGCATTGCTCTGTCAGATGAGGGGTGAGGAGAAGGCTGCTTGGGAGTCTTACAATTATCACAATAGCCAGTGGATTGGCCACCAACCACCTAATTAAAAGGTTTAAATAAAGAAATGCTGATTAGATGTGATCTGGTAGGTAGTGCAAGCTTTTCACACCAGTCAAAAGCTCTAGCAAATGTCATGGGGGCTTCAGCACAAGGGGGTTTCATGACAAACAGGAAATTGGATGGGGGTGTAAAATGTAAATACTTGTGAACTTTGTAAGTAAGTGAGTTCTTAAGTTAGGGATAGATTCCAGCTACAATGCTTCACAAGTGTATCCAAACTTGGCAAAGATTTCAGTTTTCAGGTGTACGGTTTTGGTTTGGCCCATTATTGAAATGAAGAAGGCAATAGGAAAATTGGATCCACATCTGAACTTAGCCCGTGGTTAGGGTGATTTGAATCTGAGGTTGACTTAAGTCCATCTCTGATATTAATACAGTAATTGCAAGGAGGCAGTGTGGCCTAGCGGACAGAACGCTGGAGTGGAGCTCAGAACTGGGTGTTATTAATTATATTGTTCTAGTTCCCAGGAGCCCCAGTCATAGGCCAGGAGTCCATTATGCTAGGTGCTGTACAAAAACAGAAGAAAAGCTTCTATCTAAGTAGCAGCAAGAAGCCTAGCTGCATTACCAAATCAGTGACTATGGAACTCTAAGGAAAATTATTATGCTAGGACCTCTTGGGAAGGAACAACCTTTGTTTTACTTTAGATGGTGAGCTCTTCAGGGTGGGAATTTTGCCTTTTTCTATATTAGTAAAGTTCCTAGTACACTGTGGTCACTGTATGAATTAAACAATCATTATAATTATACTAACAAATAAATAAATAGAAACACACTATAGCTACAATATTAAGTACTAATTTTTCAGCCTTCTAATACAACATTTTTCCTTCTCCAAGAAGCATTAGGTAGACTCTCAGCCTTAATTACAGGCTACGTGTTGCTACATCAGGTTAGTACAGAGGGGGAGCAAGGTAATAATTCTAGCATTTATGCACATTGCCTGCATAATGCCATAGGGTATTATTCCAAGGGTTCATAGTAGAGATGCTGTGAAGAACACTTTCTGAGGCCCTTCCTCTGACATCAACCTAATCTATGTACTTCTCTGTGGAACCCTCAAATTCATGCAGCTTCAACTGCCTCACTGTCCGTCTGCTGCTGGAGATCTTGTTGCATGATGCCGCTGAGGAGACCTATTACAGCAGATCTGTAGGACAGAATATGGATGATGTTCTGGAAAAGTCTTCCATTTACCAGACAGTCCACAGTTCATTCTGTCTTGGTGTAGGTTCAGTCCCAGTTTCTACCTCACTTCCAGTTTTTCAATCACTGATGAAATTGCAGTGTGTGCTGGCTTTCTGAACATTTGAGACTGGTCATGCCATTAAAAAAATAGAAGTATAAAACAGCATCGCCTAATTCCAAAGATTTTAGATCAGCTTTTGCATCTGCAGAACTCTTCCCTCTTTTTGACAGAGGATGTATAATCCAGGAAAATAAATTATGCTGCAGGAGAACCTCTCCTTTATCATTTAGCAGGACAAGATTCTGATTTCTCAGAAGTCACCTACTACAGGACAGGCCCATCAAAAAAAAGTAACAGAAGGCCATTGGCTGTCACCTACAGCCCCCAACTAAAACCTCTCCAGCACATCATCAAGGATCTACAACCTATCCTGAAGGACGATCCCTCACTCTCACAGACCTTGGGAGACAGGCCAGTCCTCGCTTACAGACAGCCCCCAAACCTGAAGCAAATACTCGCCAGCAACTACACACCACACAACAAAAACAGTAATCCAGGAACCAAACCCTGCAACAAACCCTGATGCCAACTCTGTCAACATATCTATTCAAGGGACACCATCATAGGACCTAACCATATCAGCCACCCCATCAGGGGCTCGTTCACCTGCACATCTACCAATGTGATATATGCCATCATGTGCCAGCAATGCCCTCTACCATGTACATTGGCCAAACCAAACAATCTCTACGCAAAAGAATAAATGGACACAAATCAGACATCAAAAATTATAACATTCAAAACCCAATAGGAGAACAACCAAACTTCCCTGGACCGTCAATAACAGACTTAAAAGTGGCAATTCTTCAACAACTAAAAATTCAAAAACAGACTCCAACAAGAAACTGCAAAACTGGAATTAATTTGCAAACTGGACACCATCAAATTAGGCCTGAATAAAGACTGGGCGAGGATGGGTCACTACAAAAACTAATTTCCCTCTGCTGATACTCACACCTTCTTGTCAACTGTTTGAAATAGGCCACCTTGATTGCATTGGCCTCATTAGCACTACAAAAGTGATTTTCCCTCCCTTGGTATTCACCCCTTCTTGTCAACTGTTGAGAATAGGCCACTTCCACCTTAATTGAATTGGCTCGTTAGCACTGACCCCCAACTCGGTAAGGCAACTCCCATCTTTTCATGTGCTGTGTATTTATACCTGCCTACTATATTTTCCATGCCGTGCATCTGATGAAGTGGGTTTTAGCCCACGAAAGCTTATACCCAATTAAATGCATTAGTCTTTAAGGTGCCACAAGGACGCCTTGTTGTTTTTGCTGATTTTGCAATGATTCTCAGACTGATAGGATAGCGCAGGATCCATGAAAGGAAGATTGGTCCTTTAATGAGGAGCTTCATATGCCCCTCGTCTGGCACGGCAGGAATTGTGGCACTAACATCAAAGGAGGCAGACTTGGGCATAAAAAGATTTTTTTAAAGTGTTCCCTGCAATGCATTGTACCCTGGCTGTCCTAAGCTGTCCATTGCTCTCGGAATATGCTCAGGCATGCCAGCACTCTACTCCCATATCATGACAGCTTAGGTCAAAGTGAGAAAGGCAGGGTTTATCCCGGGGTTTCATTGGTTAAAATCTTGCTTTTTGCATCTCTCAAGAGACAGGCTTCTCCGTTCTATTAGCAACTAATAGACTGAGCACAAATATTTAAGGAGAAGGGCCCCACTTGTGATCGTTCATGGGGTTCTTTAATTCAGCTATGGTGCCCTGTGATAATGAGCTGGGAGTGAATGCTGCCACTGAGGAGAATGGGCTGCCACTGCCTTATTCCTCTGATGGAAAATGTCAGGAATGATACTTAAATTCTGCTCTCATTTACACTCAAATAAATTTGGAGAACTCCACTGTAATCAACGGACTTATTCTGAATTTACCCTGATGTAATAGAAGAATTTGACCCTGAGTCTTTATAAAAAGGATTTTGTTTATTGAACTTTTTTTTTCACCTCATTGATCCTACTAGTGTTTTCTGACATGCTGAGAAAGGTGCCATTTCCCCTTAGATGTTGATTTTATTAAATATATCAGATCAGGAACCTTTTGGAAAGACTCCTGTTCTGTGTCACACACATCCCCACTAAGCTTTGGGTTTCTTTTAATCCTGGAACTCTTCACAAACATTTCTCAAAGGGCAAGTCTACACTACAAAGTAAACTAATGTTTCTGTACAGCCACCGCTATAATTAAACCGCTGGTGCATGTCCACACTACGCTCCTTGTGTCGGTGTAGCACGTCCACATTAGCAGCTCTTGCATCGACACGAGATCAGTGCACCATGGGTAGCTATCTCACTGTGCAACTGGTCACCATCTTCCACAGAGTGTTCTGGGAAGGGTTTGCAATGCCTTGTTGGGGCAGGCTCAGTGTCCCATGATGCAGCTTTCTCTATCCCATCATTCCATGGACTTCCTAATATGTTTTGCGCTGCTTTTCAACAGCTCCTGTAAACTGCCCACCCAGCATCTCTGTCAGAAAGCATGGATCCTGCACTGCTCTCCAGTATTGTGATGACATTATGAACACAACGCGCCTGATCCTGCAGTATTTCATGAGCAGCAACTCTGATGATGATGACACTGTGGTGTCTGCCCTACTGTATGCCACAGAGAGAAACAGTTCAAGATTGCTGTTAACATTCATGGAGCAGCTGCACACGATGGGCCATTGGTTCTGGGCTCGAACAACAAGCACTTGGTGGTGGGATCGCATCATTATTATATAGTTATGGGATGATGAGCAGTGGCTGCAGAACTTTCGGATGCGCAAAGCCTCCTTCCTGGAACTGCCTGCTGAGCTCGCCTGGGCCCTTCGGCTCAGGGACACCAAAATGAGAGCAGCAGTACTAATTAATATAGTGGCTGATGTGCACATTATCCTCCTTCTGTTGGTAGTTGTGCCCTCTCCAGGAGCGCTTCCACCAATTGAAGACAGGCAGTGTGGGGGGCTGAAACCCAGCTGCCCCATGGGTTCTCAGCTCCTTGCTCCCTGCTGGGAGTGGGGGACAGCTACCCAGAGTCCTTGAGTGAGGAGCTGGGGACAGTTGGGCTCTAGCTGCCTGGCTTGCTTGTCAATTTCACAGCTACAGCAAAACAGCCAACGGTCAATGTAAGTAATGCAGTGTCTACACAGACATTACATCAGCCTAATTACATCAGCATAAGCCCTACACCTCTCATGGAGGTGGAATTATTATGTCAGTGTAATAGGGCACTTACATCGGTGGGACAAGGCTGTAGTGTGTACACGGACATAAATTGGTCGATGTAAGCTACCTTATGTTGACCTAACGGTGTAGTGTAGACCAGTGGTTCTCAAAGCCGGTCCACCACTTGGGGCTGTGGGAAGGGTGGCCAGCACTTCCCTCGGCCTGCGCCGCTTTCTGCAGCCCCCATTAGCCTGGAGCGGTGAACCAGCGGGAGCCAGTGGGAGCCGCGATCAGCCGAACCTGCGGATGCGACAGGTAACAAACCAGCCCGGCCCACCAGAGGCTTTCCCTGAACAAGCAGCAGACTGGCTTTGAGAATCACTGGTGTAGACCAGGCCTACGTGTGCACTTCCTTAACACTGCAAATGCACCTATTGGTACTGTCTCTGAATGTTAGCAGTAGTCACTATACATTGGCGAATAATAACATTAAGTCACTTTCCAAAAGTTCAGATTTATTCCACACCCATGAACCAATATTTATGTAACGGTAACCTACACAACATATAGACAGAGGAAAGTATCGTTAAAGGGGAGAGAATAGGAAATTCACAAGCACATTTGCCAGTGAGGCTATCACAGCTGGGTGTACGTCCAGGTGTCATTGTGAGAAACGTCCCTGGGGGTGGTGTCCTTGGGTTACTGCTGAGGCTCCTGAGGAAATGAGGAATTGGAGGGAGGGGGTGCAGTTTTGTATGGGCTGCAGGGGGAGATGGACATGGATGTGTTCAGCCTGAAGTTCAATTAGGGACCACATCCTGTCTGTTTGCTCCCCGAGCAGCGTTATCATCTGTTCCTGACCCAGTTTCCTATCCAGACTATCCCTCCGCAATTCCACACTATTGCCTCCCTCCGTGCTCTCTGTTCATAATCCAAAGCACCAGAAGACTGCAACACCTCCTTGAACATGTCTGCTTTACTCCTCCAATTTCATTTTCCTTATCTGAGAGAGGCGCTCAGACGGTGTGCGGGACACAGTCAAGGGCACATCTGCAGCTGCTAAAGAAACAATAGGCAAAGGTGTTATTATCAGTGCACTTACACCCTTGAGCCAAACAAATAACAAGCACATCTTTCTCACTTTCCTTTGGCACTCACACAGCATACTGGTAGCCTCAGCCCGGGGAGGGGATAAAATGGTACAAAGGGGAGGGTAGCTATGGGGTATCAGTATCAGTGCATAGAATACCGGCGCCGTTTTCCACAGGCTGGGGTGATTGCAGCTGATATCTCACTCCTGAGGTTACCAAGGCTGCAAGGGTCCAACTCCCATATGTATGTGGCTGCAGACCGGGTCCATATGCTGCTAGCCTGTGCACTGCTATGGTGCCTGCTGAAGTAATTGCTGAGTGACATGGTAAAGATTTCTACCATGGGAGAAGAAACAAAGCAGCCCTCCCAAGAAACCTTTGGCAGAGGATTGCAGAGTACCTCCAGGAAAGTTTCCTAGAGATCTCTATGGAGGATTTACGGGACATCCCGGTGTGCATAAACAAACTTTTCCAGAGAGCCCCTTCTGCCTAGCTGTATAGCGGGATGAGAAGCAGATTGAAACAGTTCCTGTGTTGGTTATTTCACTACCTCTTGTAGACCAATTAACCAGTTATGTCTCTGCAGTGTTGTAGCATAATGAGTACTTGCCAGAAGTTTCCTCCTCTGAATCAGGCTCACCAGAGCTGGACTGCTGGGACTAGCGAGACTGCTCAGGACTCAAAAAGAGGTCCTGACTTGCCACACCACTATGTGTGCCCACCATTCTCCTCTACCTCCACTTTCTGGTCCAGCACGTCATCCTCTGGGTTCACTCCGGTGGCCACGGACTTCACAGGGCTCTTGGCAGTGGAAGTGGGGTTGTCACCAAGGATAGCGTGCATCTCCTTGGAGAAGCAGCATGTCTGCAGCTTCACACTAGAGCATCTATTTGCCTCCCTTGCCTTCTAGTATGCCTGCCTCAGCTCTTAGATTTTTACGCGGCACTGCAGCATGTCCCTGTTATAGCCGTTCTCCACCATGCCTTGAATGATCTTGCTGTAGATATCAAAGTTCCTGCAGCTGGAGCGGAGATGTGACTTCACAGCCTCCTTGCCACACTGACACAGGAGATCCACCACCTCCCACGGACTCCAGGCAAGAGCACGTTGGCTGCCTGGAACTGGCATGGTCAGCTAGGCAGTTGCTCTCCACGCTGAGCAAGCAGGAAGAGCAATTTCAAAACTTCCCAGGGCTTTAAAGGGGGATGGGCGTTCACCTGTGTACCTCGCTGCAGGGCAGCAGAGTTCAAAATGGTGACCAGAGAGGTCTCAGTGGGCATTGTGAGACACCTTCTGGAGGCCACTCAGAGTGATGTAAGTAACGCAGTGTCTACACTGACACTGTGTTGCTCTAAATACGTTGCCTCCCGTCCAGGCGGTGTTATTAGGTCGATGTAGTAGGCGAGTTAAAACGTCGTAAGGAGCAGTGCATTGTGTACACCTCCATAGTTAGGCCAGTGTAAGATGCCTTACATCAGCTTAACTTTGTAGTGTAGACTTGCCTTCACTTTTTCCTAGTATTTCACATATAAGTGTTTCTTCATTTAGGGAATCTCTCATTGAAATTAGGATATCTGGTGAATAAAGGGATGTTTAGCAGGAACAAATGATTTCCTATAGTGGTGAAGTGGGTATGATTAGCAAGCAATGAAGCTGCTTTGTGATCTGAACCTCTTTGCCCTGTAAATCAGGTATGAAATTTCCCAGATTAGGCTTCTTCACCAGAAGCTTCAGCTAGACTGGCAAAACTTTTTAAACAGTATTTTGGTAATAATTAAAAAAAAGAAATGTAATGGATACTCTCTAAGTCCTCAAACAGGTATCACTTTCAATTCTGGCCAAACAGTCTTTTTTATATGAATCAGTTTCCTCATCCCTGTTCAGGATAGGTTGAAACTGGTCTCTGTCTAAAAGTGAGAAAGATCACTTATGGCCCCTATAATTTATTTCCTGATTATTATTTGTATTATAATAGCAGCTAATTGGCCCCAGCCAAGATCTGAGCCTCCTAGTGCTAACTGCTTTAGAGATACATATTAAGAGATAGCACCTGTCCCAGACAGCTTTTAATCTAAATAGACAAAACAGACACGAAAGTGTTATCGTACGGGGAACTAAGCCACACGAAGATTAAGTAACTTGGCCAAGGTCACACAAGAACTCTGTGATCTGGTCAAGACTTGAATGCAAGTTTTCTGTGTCCCCAGCCAGGTGCCTTAACCACAAGACTGTTCATTCTCTGATATAATGATAGTTTACATATTATTGTTATTACCACAGTGCCTGGACCCCTAGTTATGGACAAGCACCTCATTGTGCTAGGCATTGAACAAACACAAACTGTGTTCAAATTTTAAAACTATATTTTCTAGCTAGCCCAGAAAGGCTTTAGTCAACCTCCCAGCCATATTCCCCCTCCTTCATCTGCCCATATGTTTCCCCATATTATTACTGATTTTATGACTACTTGGACCCCTATTCATTTAATTAAATATTAGAAGCCAAAATACTATAGCTTCTCCCCAGGGGTAACAAAATCATGGCTAAGGCTACAAAGGTTCCACATTTTCCTATTAAAAATCTGTAATTTTGCAGAGGAAAAATGCAAAAAGCAAAAAAAGACCAACAGACCCCACCTCCCACTCCCCAAATTCTACCAAAGCCATAAAACCTGGGAAAGCATCTGAACAGATGTTTTCCCTAGAAACATTCCAAAAATCTGAAAGCACACATGGCATAGTGATCTGCTTCTTCCTTTACTACATTCTCACTCAGAGATAACAAATGCACCATGTGAAGTTGCCATAGTAGCCACTTGTATTTTACCATTGACTGAAGCAGAAGAAACAGTTAATACATCCATGCATTTCCTGAGTATTGGACTTGCTGCTCTGGCAGATTATGCCCCAGGCCATTTGGAATTATACATGTGTAGTATTTTACATAGTATGTATCAAGGTATAGTGAGATGGTGTTGTACCTGTAGATTCTCTGGTCTGCTAAATCCACTTTGTGTTGCACAAGCAGCACAAAAATGTCCTGCAGCCATCAGAGCTGACCAGTGGAGAATTCTTCCTGTCCTCGGCGACATTCAGTTGGTAGAAATCTGGCAGAGGCAGCTCCACTGCCTCCTATGTCAGCTGGCCCTGCTCCACAACCCTGACATAAAGGGAAGGAGGAGTGTGGTGAGAGCATTCAGCGGGCAGGTTGTGGGTAGGTGGGGGATCATGATGATGCTTCTCTATATTTGATCCTCCACTGGCATATGTTCAGGTTACAGCTAACTTGTTCTTGGGCTGGCTGGCTCTCAGTTTGGAGCCCCAACTGACTCCCTCTGCTCAGGATTAAAAGCCATGAACCCTTTCCTGGAGTTAGATGCACCGCCACCACAACTGTGTTTTCTGTGGGGTTTGGAGTGCTCTGAGCATGATTACCAGATCGGTCCTTGCAGGCAAGATAGGCAGGGGAATGCCTAGTTTGTGAATCTGCCCAGGGCTTAGGTGTGAGTTAGGCACTGAGAATCTGAACAGTGTCAGGATTTAGGTGGATTTGTGCATGCCAATGGGCAGAAATTTAGGTACCTAGGGAACTTCACCTGTGGAAACATAAGTTCTTCAGGACTTTAGGCACCTAGAGAGTTAAGTGGCAGATGAGCAGTGGCTTTGTGAATGCCGGTGGTGCCAAAACATTGGATTTATATGCCTATGTGGGTGGTTAGGGGCCACCATGGGAATCTAATCCTAAATGTGTTAACATGAACATCATTTTATCTGTCACTAGTCAGTGTTTACAAACTAAAAGAAACAAGACCAGAGCCTTTACATTATAAAATGACTTGTAAAAATACATTATGATTAAAAGGGACTTGCAACTGGAAATCTGAATGGACAGAAATAGCTCTCTCTTTAGAGGTGCCTTCAACATCAACTATTATAAATTGAAGAGTATTGTCTATAAGTAGCCACAGGTTAAGAAAAAGCAACAGTAAGTGCATAGGGGTGTCTTTAGTTTCCTAGATGTTAAATGCCATTACTGTAATGCACCCTGTAACCTCTTTATTCTAGGTAATTTTTGGCTTCAGTCAAGCATGGTTATTATAAGAAAAAATAAATAACTTCCCTAACCTTCACTGCCTGTAGCAGCTATTATTTCATGTATTCTTTCTTAAGATGGATTATCCACCTCATTTCCAAGGGAGTCTGGGGGGCAGCCAGCTGAACTCCAAATGTACAACTTGTCCTTGTTTTTCTACACTGTACTACTATGTAGAGAACTGATTTGTGAAAATATGCTGAGAATGCATGGATATCATTCACTGGAAGGGGTTTATTCTTTTCTCAATGCAACCATGTAATTCGTGATAGAGATATAAACACACACATAGGATAGTAGTGTTAAATAGCTCCTTTTTGCTACAGCTGAATGGAGATCCATGGACTGAATCCTGCCCAAGGAGATGTACAGTTTAGGCCACAACCCATTTTCAGCCCAACAGAGGTGCAGCCTGCATAGCTACAGGTTCTAGAATACATTCACAATCAATTCACTGAGTGAAGCTACATCTTTTATTTTAGTTCCGACATTACTTATTTTCCACACAACTTGAGTGTTCCCCAACTGTTACTAATGAAAATAACATACACCAGAAATACAGAATCATGATACCACGGCTATAGAGAAAATCACGCACACTAAGGGAATACATTCAGTATCGTTTTCTGTTTCCTGAATGAATGTCTCAAATTATGTCCTACTTTTGGACTGTGGTGAGTTGAGGGGTCTGTATGAAGCATGGCAATATTTTTTTTTACAGTGCATGGCACCACCAAACAATAATTTAGGAGAGGATGAAAATTTTAACCAATGGACGACTTAGATAAGCATTATAGGATGCAATTATTTGGCCACAGGTAACATTTTCAAAAGTGCCAGAGTGACTAAGTAGCTCAAATCTCATTCTTCTCATTCATTCTGAGACTAGCTTCAAGGGCCTAAGTCACTTTTGAAAGTGGGGCATAAGCACCTTTGAAAACTTTATTCCTGTCTAGAAATCATCCAAAACCAGAAATAGTATCTGAGCTGATGCTATTCACTCGATCGCTGGTGGTTTCAGAAAAATGAACCATAAATGATAAACCATTCTTGAATTTGCTTTTGCAGAACAAAAGCTTGACTAATACAGTTTTACAAAGTCAAACATCCTGGTCTTGTCCAACTCTATTTAACCTAGAGTTGGGCCCAAACTCCACAAGCATTGGAGGGTTTGAATAAATGTAACCTGGATACAGATCACTCTTGGTTTAGCTTTGGTTTAGACCACCACTGGTTTTATAGATCTCTAGTGAGGACACCTTACTCTTGCAAAAAAAAAAAAAAAAAATACAGTGGCAACAAATGATCAGGATGTTGCCTTTCAATCTCATCTTATACATGGTACCTCAAATAAATAATGTCCCTTAATACTTGATGGAGCATTAGCGCTATGCTGACTCAGAGGAGAAAGTAGCACTTAGGTTAAGCAGTCTTGCTTCCTTCAGCACTAGGATTATTATTTGGATCTCTTAAAGAAGCAGTGATCAACCTAGCCGCTGATGAAATCATATGGATATGATATGGCTACAACCCATTTTATTCTAATTGAGTTTTTAATCAAATAGCATGTCACACATGATAAATAATGTTTTGTAATACATATGTACAAAGGGAGAGAGTTATGACTGCAGTGTCATTAACTCTGATTTTTTTGAGTTAATTAAAAGTTTCAATATTTAATATTTGTAGCAATACGGCCCTTAGTGTGGCAAATAAGTATATGTAACTTAGTTTTTATTTTATTCATATTCGTATGCACATGAAATTGTCTATGGGTATTGTAACACACACAAGCCCAAGCAGGTATGTCACCCTTGTGTTTGACTATCTTCTCAATATTTCACTGAAGAATGAAATATATGTGGTCTTCTGCCCAAAGCTAAGAACTAGCTGATTGTCATAGTTATTGTGAGATGTCTGTATGGGAAACAATTTTAGAGCTATATAACATGTAGAATATTATGTTCCAAATCTGTTGGGAGTGAAAGTTATCACAAATCAACACAAGAGCCATGAACACCCATAAAGTCAGTCTACATTTTACTGTCTGAACTACATGTAGGCTGGAGATTTACAAAGAAAAGTGAACCCCAGGAGACTTTGCAGAAAGTGTGGCCTCTGGATGAAGAGACGATAGCTTGTGAGTGTATAAAAGCAGAAGAAATGGCCCAAGTGGTGATCCATTACAAAAGAAGACTTTATCCGCTGCAGGTCTCATGAATAGTGGGTGCTGGCTCTCTGAACTGGACAACTGCTGAAAGAACTAACTTGTGGATGAGAAATACCTTATTAGACAGGAAAGTAACTTGTAAATAAATATAGGCTATAAATGCTGTGTTATGTTGTTTTTTTAAACTGTAACCTTATGTTTCCACATCTTATACTTGCTTTTCTTTGAATATTTCTCAAATTCTGTTAAATAAACTTCAATTTGGCTAATTTGGTTCTACTACAAACCTAAGTGCCTTGTCCAAAGGAGAGTGTTGAACTGAGGTGAATCCAGTGAACTGGGGTGCACTATTGCCATGGAGCAGCCAATTGGTGTAGATTGCAGGTGCCCAGAAGATAGGGGACTGGGCACTCAAGTGTAAGAAAGTGGGGGCTGTAAATTGCTAGCTTGCAGAGGGAAACAGTGGGGCTCGCAGAGCTGGGAGCGGAGTGCCTGTGTTACCAGCAGCCAGTGACTGGGAGAATTTTCCCTGATGGGGTCCAGACAGGGCTCCCTCCCTCTGTAAGGAGGTGGTAAGGATTCGCCCCTCTAATGTGCAATACCTTGTTTGAATGTAGCTATTAATGGCTGGCTGTTGAATTGGGAGTTTGCATCCACACATCCCTAGGATCAAAGCATTCTCTACCCTCAGCTGAGGAAGGGGATCCAGGAGTGATTTATCAGCCTCCAGATAAGGTTGAGAAAAAGGGATTCATATTGTTTTCTTGCCACAGCAAATGGATGGCAGTCTGCATGGGCCTGAAATGTGTTAGGGTGCCAAGATACAATGACTCACTGATACACATGCTGTAGCATTCCCTTAGGGCAACATTCTGCCCTTCCTACTCCCCTTCAGCAGGAATTTACTCTTTGAGTAATCCCATGAATAAGACAGTAAGTACAATTCAATATAAGTGTCGTGCAGAATCTGGCTCTTGGTTTATTAGGAATCAGATTCAATGGTCCTTACTCAGTTTTCCTCAGTAAAACTGAGCAAGAACATCAGAAATTGGACCTAGATGAAGACTAGTACACTAGGTATATTCTTCAAAACATTTGTTACATGCCTACCTATTTAACTATCTACTCTTACCTTTTGACAGGGGCTAACGTTTCTTCTTGAAATTTCCCATCTGGAAAAAGGATCCACATTTCACTACATCTGTACAGAGATACAACACAACAAATAATTGCGTAACGTAACTTTTTCTCAAGTAGATGTTGACTTATGCCAGAACCAATTAAATATCGCTTTTATCTACAGTATAAGTCCTACGGCTCTTAACACATTCTGTGATCGGTCAGTGTTAAGAAAACCGATAAAAATTTGCTCTGCTTTTAACTAAGCCCTATATGACCGAATTTCACTTTACACCATGGCACGCAATAAGTAATGTCTTTCAGAAGAGTCTGAATTCTTGCACAGCATTGTTTCAGGGCTATTCAAAACCATGGTTATCAATGACTGTATCACTCTACTTCTGTCCACTTAGAATTTCAGTCATAGTCAGTTTGTATCATGGATGGTTGGCCACTCTTCCCTAATAAAATAGAAATATCCTCGCATAAAAATCACTTAATCAAAAGACAGAAGGTGTAATCATCATTTTACAACTTAGCTCTTCTACCATGGTTTTCATCGATTGATGTCAAGGTATTTTAAGAGGAAAGGTATTTTAAGCATCATCCCCATTCTTTAGCCCAGGAAACTGAGGCATCGAGGTGAAGTGACTTGCACAAGGTCACACAGCAGGTCAGTGGCAAAGTTAAGAATAGAACACAAGTCTCCTGATTTCCAGTCTAGTGCCCTTTCCACTTGACCATGATAGTTAATCCTCAAACTAAAAGAAATAGTAAAGAAAACACTGTGGGCTAGATTGTCCCTTCTACTAGCATTATCTGCACTGAATATAAGAAACATTATGATGGTCCCTATAGAAAGTTTCCCTGGCATAATTCTCTTGAAGGATAGTGTTTACCAACCTACAGAACAGATGGGGGGTTGGCCCTCCCCCAACCAGTGGATCTGCTCCTTCTGGATCTCCTACACTGAACCCAATAAGCTGACTACCATTCATGTCCTCCCATTCCTGAGCCATTAGTGACCTCAGCATCACCTCTATGCTATTGACTTTCAAGTCTGCCTTTCCACCACTGTCATCTCTCCAGACTCACATCTTACTGTCTCCCTGATATCTCCACTACTTCTTCACAGTAACTACGATGTAAACTTAACTTCTTATCATTCCTCCTAAACCCTCACACCTTTTCCTGTTACTATTGATAAAAAATATTCCTCATCAATTTTCACTGTTGGGCAAAAGGAGAGAATTAGGTAGCCCGAGTGGAATTCAACTCTCCATCTAAATATCCAGATGACTGATGGAATTTGTAGTGTCTCTGTGGAATCATCACATGGGGGTAGTGTCGGAAGAAGAGGAATTGTTTTGGGGGAGTCTGTTCACTTCGTAGCTCTAAAATAATTTCCTAGAGGAGGGGGTGAAAGTCTGATTAGTTCTGATTACTAAATTAGTTCTGCCATCTAAAGCTGGACTGAACAAAGCTATCTAGTGTAGGGAGCTGCCCATCAGAAGGCCTTTTCTAACTCCCAATTCATAGAATCATAGAAACGTAGATCTGGAAGGGACTTCAGAAATCCAGCCCTCTATATTGAGGCAGGACCAAGTACATCAAGACCATCCCTGACCGGTATGTGTGTAATCTGTTCTTAAAAACCTCTGATGGGGACTCCACAACCGCCTTTGGAAGTCTATTGCAGTGCTTAACTATCCTTATTGTTAGAAAGATTGTCTTGCATCTGAAGAAGTGAGGTTCTTACCCACGAAAGCTTATGCTCCCAGTACTTCTGTTAGTCTAAAAGGTGCCACAGGACCCTCTGTTGCTTTTTACAGATTCAGACTAACACGGCTACCCCTCTGATACTTATTGTTAGAAAGTTTTCCTAATATTTAACCTATATCCCACTAGCTGCAGATTAAGCCAATTACTTCTTGTTGCATCTCCAGTGGGTCCGGAGAACAATTGATTACCATTCTCTTTATAACAGCCCTTAACATATTTTAAGTTTGTTATCAGGTTCCTCCCTCAAGCTTCTGTTCTCAGTGCTAAGTATGCCCAGTTTTTTTAACCTTTCCTCACAGGTCACGTTTTCTAAACTTTCAATCATATTTCTTTCTTTCCTCTGGACTCTCTTCAAGGGTATGTTTACACAGAAAAACAAAAACAAAAAACCTTGCAGCAATAAGTTTGAGAGTCTCAACTGACCTGGGCTCAGAGTATGGGGCTAAAAATTACTAAAATCAAGATGATCACATTTACCGCTTTCTCCCTATCCACTAGGCAGGTAACCCTCTCAAAGAAGGAAATTGGGTTGGTTTGAGAATTTAGGTTGGTTTGGCTATTCCTTATTACCCTATAATCCTTTAGGTGCTTACAAATTGATTGTTTAATAATTGTTCCAGTATTTTTCCTGGTATTGAAATTAAGCTGACTGGTCTATAATTCCCCAGGTCCACTTTGTTCCCTTTTTTAAAGATAGGTACTATATCTGTCCTTCTGCAGTCCTCTGGGACCATACCCCTCTTCCACGAGTTCTCAAAGATAATAACTAATGGTTCTGAGAGTGCTTCAGCTAGTCCCTTAAGTACCCTTGGGTGAATTTTGACAGGCCCTGCCAACTTTATACATTGTATACATAGGCATTTAGTACCTCAACTTCCTTGTTGTCATCAGTTATTAGATTTCCTTCCTCACCAAGTAGTGGACCAACACTTTCTTTCATCTTTATCCTGCTCCTAATGTATTTATTGAACCTCATCTTATTGCCTTTTATGTTCGTTGCTGGGTGTAACTGATTTTGTGCCTACACCTTTCTGATTTTGGCCCTATATGCTTATGCTGGTTTGTAATATTCCTTTAGCAATTTTCCCATGTTTCCACTTTTTTATAGGATATGATTTTTATTAATTATTATTATTGTTATTATTATTATTATTATTATTTATTTTGCAGTTCTCCTCTTGCTCATAGAGTTGCAGTACGTCTGCTTTGTGACTCAACCCTCTGGCCAGGTCATGCTGTGATTTCCCCTTCTGGGGCAGGGTGGTCTTTCTTAGTCTCTCCACACAGAGTCAGGCAGTCCTCACACCCACTACCCTGACCGTGTGACTCCTGTTGTGACCCTGGCAGTCTTCCCATTTACTGCCCCAAGCAACTTCAGGCCTACTAGGTAAACCCTTCCTCAGGGGTTCCTATTAACCCCTCCTCCTCCCTTACCTCAGAGAGAGGGACTGCAGGCTTCTTCCCTGCCACCTCCCACGTTGATGCCAGCCTCCAGGCTTTATAGAAACCCTACCTGTTCACAGGTGAGCTTCCTTCTAATTAGTGCCCTCCACTCAGCCTACATCCTCCCTGTTTACAGCTTAATTGACTGTTTGAACCAACTTGGCCTAATTCAATGGGAGCTGCGGAGCCAGCACTTGGAGTGGGGGCAGTGTGCAGAGCCTCCTAGCCGCACCTCCGCCCAGGAACTGGTCACTGCTTGTGGGGAGCTGCCCAAGGTGAGCACCCCCCAGATCTGGCACTCCAAAACCCCTCCCATGCCCCAACCCCCTACCCCGAACCCTCTCCCGCACCCAAACTCCTTCCCAGAGCCCGTGCCCCGCACCCTCGCCCGGGCCCAAACCTCCAGCCCCTCACCTTCTCCCTCACTCCAAACCCCTTGTGGCCGTTCCTCCACCTAGGAGTAGCAGGGACATGTCGCCGGTTTTGGGGAGCCACACGGAGCCAGGTAGGGATCCTGCTGGTCCTGCGCCAACCAGACAATAAACCGGACTTTCTATGAAGATTAGAAATGCTGATTTATAGAACTTTCCCCTTGGTACAGGGCCGGATAACACAGCTTTTACTGTACTACTGATCCTACCTTGTCAATTGTGGACATGGACAACAATTGATCACTGTCCTCTTCATAACAACCTTAACAGTCCAGGGGAAACCAATGTGCACTTGCACAGGGCCTGTGATCAGGTTTGGGTCTTGGGTTGCCACCTGGCTGTTTTTCTTCCGGTGTTGCCTGTTGTCAGTTCAATGTGCCACAAGTGAAAAAAACCCAGCACATTGTGACCAGTAACTGTTGCTGCCTGCCTGCTCAGGGGCACCAACAACTGCTTCCCCTATGGCGTGCAGGTCACATGGCTGCTGGGAGCACTGCCAGCCTGGCACCTGGGTACCACTCAACATCCGGGGCCCTCAACATGCTGATGGGGTGGCTGAGGTTCCTGTTCCTCTTGGCACCAGAAAGCAGGACGGAGCTGAGGCTTGCCAGCGGAGAGGGATAAGGAGCGAAGGCCAGGATGCAGGAGGACAGTGGCTCCTGGGTGGGGATTGTAGGTAAACCCTGGGCTGAGATGCCTGGAAGGGGTGGGTGCAGGGGCTCATAGGCCAGAGGAATCATGCTTGAGAGGGTCAGGCTGGTTGAGGGGGAGGTGCTTGGGAGGGGAAGAAGAGACTCAGGGTGGTTGTGGTGTGTATGGGTGGGAGGCACAGTGACCAATTTTAATGCCTCTCCAAGGTGGCAATCCCCTGGACATGGCATGATGGGGGGCATGTGGGTCAAACTTCAGTGAGTGACATTGCAATCTGGGATACAGAGGCAGAACACTGCTCAGGTTTGGCACCCTAGGCAGATGCACATGTAGGTTTGGTGCCCTAGTTAGCTGGGCCATGACAATCAGACTCACATAGGAGAAGGAGGGCTTTTGGAATGGTTTCCTAGTGTGGGATCTCCCAATTTCCATCGTGCAGAGGGCCCCAAAATTCTTTAATCCAGCCCTCGTTCTTAATATATCTGGTCACCTCTCAGTCTTCTTTCCTCAACACTAAATATGCCCAGTTTTGTTTACCTTTTTTCATAAATCATGTTGTCTAAACCTTTTTTTCATTTTTGTTTCTCTCCTCTGAACTCTCTCCAATTTGTCCACATCTTTCTTAAATTGTGGCGATCAGAACTGAACACAGTACTCCAGATGAGACTTCAACAGTGCCAGGCAGAGCAGTACAGTAACCTCCCATGTCTTACATAGGACACCCCTAGCCATGGGCGGCAGGTGAACTGCCGGTTGGGAAAGGCTAGCCCCTGCCCGGACATGTCCCCCCCCCACTGAGGACATGACCCCTTTCCCCCACCAGAGCCCCCCTCCCCACAGCCACCAGCCTCCCCGGCTCCCCGGCCCTAGCCTCAGAGCACCAGGCGGGCGGGCGGGCCAGCGGCACACAGCCCCCTCGGCCCCTGAGCACAGGACAGGTGGTGTGTGGCCCTCCGACCCCAAGCAGGTGAGCCGTGACGTATAGCCCCCCTGGGCCCCTGAGTGGGCAGGTGGCGCATGGGCCTCCCAACCCCTGAGCGCAGTGGATGGGCAGCGTGTGCCCCCTCCAGCCCCCAAGTACAGGGCAGGTGGCACATGGTCCCCCCAGCCCCAGTGCCTCCAGCCCCACCCCCGCCAGCACCAGGCAGCATGGCCCTAGTGCCTGGGGGGGGAGGGGGCCCTCTCTGGGCGGCCCCAACCACCCCAAGTCCCGGCCACCCTAGCCCCAGCCCCAGCATGCTTCCCTGAAGAGGAGCAGGCTGCAGCCAGCCTGGGCTGGGGCCAAGGGGGAAGGGCAAGCAGGAGGGGACTTCGGGGAGGAGCGTGGGCATGGCTATGCCAGGCTGTTTGGGGAGGCACAGCCTTCCCCGGCCTATGCGCCACGCCGCCCATGCCCCTAGCCTTTTTCGAAAGTTCATCACATTGTTGACTCATATGCAATTTGTGATCCCCAATAACCCCCAGATCTTTTTCTTGAGTACTACTGCCTAGACAGTTATTCCCCATTTTGTAGTTGTGCATTTGATTTTTCCTTCCTAAGTGTAATACTTTGCACTTGGTTTTATTGAATTTCATCTTGTTGAATTCAAACCAATTCTCCAACTTGTTTTTTGAATTCTAAATCTGTCCTCCAAATTGCTTGCAGCTCCTCCCAATTTGGTGTGATCCACACATTTTATAAGCATACTTTCCACTCCATTATCCAATTAATTTATGAAAATATTGAATACTACTGGACCTAGGACAGATCCCTGCGGGATCCCACTAGATACATCCTCCCAATTTGACAGTGAACCGTAGATAACTATTCATTGAGTAGGGTCTTTCAAGCAGTTGTGTACCCACCTTATATTAATTTCATCTAGTCCACATTTCCCTAGTTTACTTATGAGAATGCAATTTGGGCCTGTGCTAAAGCCTTATATCAAGGTATATCATGTCTACTGGTTCCCCTTTATCCACTAGTCCCGTAACCCTGTCAAATAATGAAAATTCGGTGGGCTTGGCATGATTTGTTCTTGGGCCATTCCTTATAACTGTATTGTGATCTAAGTGCTTACAAATGATTGTTTAATAATTTGTTCCATTTTCTGTCGAGGTATCTAAATTAGGCTGACTGGTCTATAGTTCCCCGGCTCCCCTTGTTTGAAGAAAATGAAAGATGATTCTCCAAAGAGACAACTCTTCTTCCTGAGATCCCTAGCATACAGAACGGGATTTTCTGCAGGGGATGGAATACCAGTTAGACACTATGGTGGTGGATTCTGTAGAACACAGACAGACATCCTGATAAATTATAGATCTATCTATCAGCACAACTAAATGGAGAGCTGCTTCTTTAGAAGAGACTGTTCCTACAGGGAAGACTAATGCCACTGAAAAAAGATACAGGTTCAGGCCTGCAGGGTGAAGAGACAGGCCCACTGTGAAATAAGCATTTGCCGGGAGAGAATCCTGCATTTAAAGGGATATCATATTGACACAAATTTGTTTTTTTTCGTGCACATGCAAAACTTGCAATTAAGCACAGGATTTGATCCCAAAATAGCATTTAAATACACTCCAAAAATCAAGAACAAAACCAGAATCAGAGGATAAACGGAGACAACAGTTATACATTCTTAAGTGAAAAAGAGCAAGATTTCTGATGCCTAAAATAAAAGCAAATAGCAGGCTGTACACTTGGGAATACAAACCTAGCCAAATGCATCTGCTAATGGCGAAGTATATTCTTCATCTCCAAACATCCTGAGCGGTCAAAAGTTCACATTACATATTGGTTAGTGTGTTGCTTTACTAAGAGGTCTGCATATCTGAGATAACAAAAGTACCATGTGCTGCTGCAGATACTATAATAAAGACTATTTTTATTGAACAGCAGAGAAGATAATCACATAGACTTTATGTAAATAACCAGAACACACATTACAGCTACAGTAAATCTACTGAGCTTTCAATTTGCTCCTTCCTTTGTTGCCTAATTTTTCAAGTTTTCTGCCCAACCATACATTTTTTTTTTAACTTTTTCTTGACTGTTTCCTACCTTCTTCGGTTTCACCCCTGCTGTTCTGAATGCATAGGAAGCAAGTCCCTTAGCTAATCTAAATAATTATTTTTATAGAATAAAATCTCATTTACAAAGTAGTTTTGGAGTGCTAGACAAATGATAATCAAATACCTAATGTTGATAAGACCAGCACAAAACATGCTAATTTTAAAAAAATCTTCCTCTACTTTATTGTCCCCCCCACATGCATAATATAGTGTGTGTGTGTGTGTGTGTGACCAGATCCTCAGCTAGTGTAAATCAGCTTCAGTGGAGCTACACTGATTTACATCAGCTGAGTGAGACCTGAATTTTTAAAATTCCAAATATGAAAAAGAAATATTCACGTAAGCCATTCAATACAAAAGCAGAGCCCAGTTTCCAAAGATCGGAGGCAGCGTGCTTAGATTAGGACACTAAACTGAGAGGAAGGAGACCTGAGTCCTATTTTTTGCTCTACTGTTGACCTGCTCAGTTATCTTATGCAGGCGTCTTCACTGGGTCTTAGTTTCCCTCTCTCTGTAAAATTCTTCCTTTATAAAATATGCATTCAGGTCTCTGAATGAAAAGTGATAGAAAACTACTATAAGAGCTGAATATTATAATTAACTGGCTGCCTAAATTCCACATTTTGATCATCAAAGTAGCTCTTATTCATGGCAGATAAACCAGACACGTAAATGCCAGTCTGAAGCACTAAATGTGGAATTTAGATATCATATTAAAAAACTAATGTTTGAAAATTAGGGTCACAGACCTTTACAAGTGCTTACAAGCCTTTACTCAAAGGGATGATTCTCTTGATGGGGGTCACATAATTGCCATTAAATTCCATGAGAACGGAGAGCATTGAGGACTGGATCCTGGTCCCATTGAAGTCAACAACCCAAATTCTATTGCAAGAACAGACCAGCAGAGTACCATCAAAATCGATTGCAAGACCCCCACTGGTTTCAATAGGAGCAGTGTCCATCTCAGAATGTGTTCTTAACCACACACAGTTGAACCGAGTGTGCTAATCGCTGAAGGGGTATTCAGTGCTAACGAGGAATATTGGGCTAATGGCCTCGTTAGAGGTGAACTCCTCTATTTATTTACAAAAACAGCAGTCACACTGACAGGTTCAATATTGCTCTGAAATGAGAACCTCTAAGAGTGGGAGAGTAATTCAGTTTCCTTGCCCATTCTATCGCTGGCCTCCCTCTGCAGCCTGCCAGGAGAGGTGCCAATTACTGCCAAATGGGATGTTGACATTTGCCCCCTGGGTTCCATCTAATACCATTGGAAACTAGATTAAGATAAGCAACTTGTTTCATATTGATTACTGAACAAACAGGCATCAGGCTGTAAGTATGTGTAGCTAGTACCAATCTGGACTGTAACCAAACTGATGAGCTGAGGTGAAAGCCTTCATATCCTGTTACCAATGTCCTGAGACATACTGTTCCAGTGTTTGTATTTTAAAGCTGTAATTCTGATTTGATGTCATTATTTAACCATAGATGCTATTACTTCCATGTATTCAGTAGTTGAGGATTAAGCCTCCAAGTCTCTAATCCTGTTTATAACACCAACTGTGAAGTGACAATCAGGAGATCATGAGCAGGATCCGTAGCTTGTGTAAATCAATGTAGCTCAATTGACATCAGTACAGATATACACTCCCTGAGAATCTGGTCCTGTGACTTCATAACAAACAGATACATTCTTTGAAATAAAAGATCCTGATTTCGCCCTGATGTTCCCAAATAAGATCATATTTAACCCCCTTCTCTTGCAAGAAAGTACTCCCATGAATGAAGTGGGGGATTTATCTGAGTGGGAGTGCTAAATAGAACTCCATTAGAACAGTGTAAGATAAATATAAGGAATATGGTAGACCTATCAGCGTTGTCTCTAAATAAAATATATTTCAGTGTTTTCTAGGAGACATAAGGATGGCCAAATGCTATTCTTGGATGTGATTGTGCATGGCTTTCTTTGACTTCAGTGAGAACTGTCCTTGTGCTGGCCTGTAATGGATTGTCTACAATTTTATTAATTAATGAAGAGAAAATTTCCTCTACGAGCAGTTCTGTTCTGTGTTTTTAGTACAGTGTGACCCTATTGGTATCAATCATTAGATATCATGGTAACATGACGATGACTTTAAGTAATAGGGATAGAAAGATCCATTCAATGTGTTCAGGATATTTGTTCAAATAGTTGAATGAGAGATTGAAATGCATTTTTGCTTCACTTAGGTCTCCATTATTTTTGAAGTTACATGCTCAAGTCTTTTTTCGATGTGTCTGTCTGAGCAAATAAGGCGAACTGCACAGTGTTTCAGCCGTGGTGGTTTCCTTCTCTTGCATCAGCAGCATCGTTAACTCCAAAATGAAGAACTCCATCAAAGGTATGTGGGCAATGACAGGACTGGTCAGTTGTGAAGCTAAATGTAGATCTCAAAGTCAGGCACATTAATTCCCTTCTTTCTTGCCTATTCTTTAGCTCTCAATTGAAACAATAAGAAAATAGCTTTGCTAGTGTAGGCACACAGGACCTCCTTGAGTATGTCTACACAGCAGCAAGCCTCTTAGCCTGCATCAACAGACTAAGGCTCGTGGGGCTTGTACTAGTGCTCTAAACATAGCTGGGTAGACAGCGCTTTGAAGTTGCGGCTTGGGATGGAGATTGGGCTCTGAAACAGATCTGCAACTTCAAAGTACTGACTACCTAGCTATGTTTAGACTTGAGCTTTAGAGTTTAGTGCTATCCCCACTAACCCAAATCTGTCAACCCGGCCTGGGAGGCTCACTTCTGTGCTCTATGTAGATATATCCCTTTTGTGCACATATGAACTATACCATACCTTTAATACAAAACTCAATGCTGCAGGATGAGGTAGGGGAGGAACGATTCCTTGCCAAGCACCTGCATGTACTGGGGAGTTCAGTCTAAAGCATCCTTTAGGACGATGCAGCCTGTTCCACCTGTGCCCCTGGTCTAGTCTGTGAACCGGTGTAGAAGGGAGAGGGCTACAACCCTCTCTCCCCCTGCTTTTTCTTACCCTCTCTGGAGTTCTCTGTACCCAAGGGGCCACACAGAGGAAGAGTATCTGGGGTCCCCTGAGTGCAGTGATTGCTGTTGTGGCTGAATTTTGGAAGGGCTATGCAAGGGTGGAGAATCTCCATACAACTTTCCCCTGAACCTGCATAAGGACCTGTCATATTAAGACCTGTAATTTTTTGTAGGCAGCCACATTTGCAAACGATCACATCTGCACACAGTCAAACATTCACACCCGCAAACTGGTTAATTGTGCACCAAGCCAACTTAATGAGTTTGCACAAATGGCTCCATGCACCAAAATATTGTGATTAGAGCTGTTTGGGAAATTTTTGACCAAATGTCTTCTCGTTGGAAAATGCCAATTTGTCCGAAACTAAAGTTGTTCACAGAAATGTATCAGTTTCGACAAAACTTTAGCTGGGAAGATTTCTGAGGTCCGGGGTAGATTTTTGAGAGCTGGGTATGAGTGAGAGAAAAAAACGTACTAGAATAGCCAACAGTTAGGGGACTCGCATGGAATTTGGCAGACCAAGGTTCATGTCACTGCCGCAACTCAGGCCACAAAGGGACTTGAATTTGGGTTTCCCACACAAGTGCCCTAACTAATGGGCTACTGGGTATTTTGGAAAGAGAGGTACGTGTGTGTGTGTGTGTGTTTGTTCTGATGAGGAACGAAAACAAATGTCAAAACCTCAGTTTTTCATGAAACAGAATTCTTGTTTTCCAACCAGCCCGAACTGTGATCGCACAAAAAGGCTCTTTAAAAAAAATTATTCTATCAACTACCATTAACCTTTGTCACTGAGAATTCCAAAGCAAACAAAATAGCATTTGTCCACACAAGGGGTACCTATGGAGAGGTGACAAATACTACAAAGAAGATAAAAGATAATTTAACAAGAAGCAAGTTGTAAAGGGTGACAAAGTGTTATTTCCATAATAAGCTTATCTGAGCTTGGGCAAGTTCCTGAACAGGGTGTGGATTTGGCAATAGTAAAGAAACAGGCCACACAAAGAATGTCTGTTGAGCTAATGAATGCCACTGAAGTGGTTGACTTTCATTTCTCTGGTTTGGATCCTTGCCACCTCTACTCTAATGTTAGACTTTGTTTAATTGGCAAATATGCCTTCAAAGGACTGCAGAGTCCTCCATGCTGCTCCATGGCCCGTTAATATTTAATTGTGATTTGTTAAAGGCACACTAGCAGTTGATAAAACTATGTGTCTGGGTACTTTATTGCAGTGAAAACCAGCTGCAGTACTTTTGATAGGCAAGAATATTTTTTTTATAGAGAGCCCTGGATTTTAGGTAGTGTCCAATTTTTAAGTTTGTTGCAAAGAAACATGAGATTATTTGAAATAGAGATGGAAAGCATTAAGGTCACTAAGTAATTCTCTTCTCTGCACACATCTTATTGCAGGGGAAACAAACAGATTAGTTAAATGGAAATACAGTTACTATTAAAACAATAAGGAGTTAGAGCATTTATAAATGAAGTATTTTAAACCATATTTTCAAACTCGGGTGCTCATAATTCCTTAACACTGCTTCCTGTGTGATCTATACACAGAGGGGCAGACCTTGTAGCGTTTAGTCCTGACTCAGGCAAAACTACCATTGAATTATGTTGTGATAGACCCTTTTGCAGGGGAAAGGGGAGAGAGAATAGTGCATGGAGCTTAATTCTCTTGCATGGACCCAGCAAATATGAGCCACAATTGTATTCTGCCCATTCAGAGAACCACAGTTACTGTTTTCTCTATATGGCCTAAAGACACACAGAGCCCCAAAGAGGGAGGAAATTGTGGGGAGGAGGCAAGGCCATACTCTCACCACCTTTCTTGCACAAGCCAGGAAGTTTGAAACATATGGCCATCTGGTCTGCATACAGAATTAATCCACATGGCCTAAGCCTAAAGCCTACCACAGAGTCATGCCTAGGACACCCCTGCCCTACCTGGCAGCATGTAACAGCAGACCCAGTTGATCCAGTGTCCAGACCTAGAAGAACAGTGCCCCAGCTATCTGATCACACTCTCTTGCAAGCAGAGCCCTTTAGCTTGGTCTTGGGCTCCTTTTTCAGGTTTTGGTCCAATGTGCTCAACAAAATCACCTACCATTCATGTTTATACACAGTGGGATCCTTACATGTTTGTAATTGGATCAGTGCTATGCTACAGTACTTTTATAATCTTCATAACAAATGTGAGACAGGCAATAAAGGAACCTATCAAAGAAGTTGTTTAACAGCTGTAAGCAATATTTATGCTGACGCCAACTCCTGGACATATTACTGTTTTCATGCATGTGAGTAATTCCCAGAGGGGTTCATCTCTGTTATTACCGTTATAGAGATAGTAATGCATGGAGAATAAATATGCACCAAACATTTTATATCAAAAGCTGGGGGTGGATGGGGGGAGGAAATTTAACAAGAGCTGGTTAAAAATGCACTAATATTTCTGCAAATATTTTGACCTGTTCCTCTCCTTCAAATTTTGACAAATTTAGAACATTTTCAGCCAGCCCTATTTTTAAGCTCTATTGTATCAGCAGAGGGAGATTACAGTTTTGTGAGGCCCTGGGCCAGAACAAGTGAGGGCCCCTCCCCACCCCTTCCACCTGCATTCCTATCTGCCCGCCCTGCCCTCCTCCCCCTGGGCTCCTGCCAGGGAAAGGGGGTTGGGGTGTGGGGGCTTGCCCCACTCACCAGCAGGAGAACTGGGTGAGCAGAGTGGGGTGGAGCATGGGGGCACCCATTTTTACAGGGCCCCCCCAATTGGTTGGGGCCCCTGGACATGGCATGTGTTCGGGGGTTTAGAAATGATATTTTTCTTGGGGACTCTTAGCCAAGGAATATAGGGGCATAGAGATTGCTATACTGGCTCAAAAGCAAGTTCCATCTAGTCCAGTATCCTGACTCTGACAGTGACCACTACCAGATGATTCAGGGAAAGCATAAGAACCCTGCAGAAAGCAGATGTGAGGAAATCTGCCCCCCACTTTAGCTCTCATTCCAATCCCTAATCATAAGAGATTGATTTAAACCCTGAAACTTGAGGTTTAATATCCCTTCCAAAATTGTTACAATTGATTGTGACAACTCTGGATATTTTTGTTACCCATATAAATGTTTAATCACTTTTTGAATCCTGCTATGTTCTTAGCCTCAATGTCTTCCAGTAGCAATGAGTTCCACCGTCTAATGGCACATTGTGTTGGAAAGTATTTTATTTGATCAGTTTTGATTAAAGGAGATAGAGTCTGACCCTGAATTCAGTGCTAGTGAATGAGTCAACTGAACGCATCTCCTCCTGTCAATTATGGAAGCGTTGCACTGAGTCAGGATGCCACATTTTCTCCGTCATTGCCGATGGCATTACCCTTATCTTAGCCAATTCAGCAAAACTCACAGGATTATCAGGCCAAGTGACTGGGAAGGAGAAAGAGGGGAAAGGGTGTAAGTGATAAATGGAGAACAAAGAAAGAGCAAGAGTTTAACTAGTAATTCACGAACTCCAGATCCGCCTCAGAAATCCAGTAAGAGAACAAGTTTTCCAAGTGATGATACTGCTAAGGTGAAGAACACATGGAAACAACAGAAACAACATGGGCGTGAAGGAGAAACAACAGAAGAAGAAAGGAAAAGTTTCAAAGGTAGAATTGTGTGGAGAAAAGTAATTCCATTCCACGGAGGCTTTTGAAATTTGGTTTCATTCCGATTCAAATAGAAGACTAAAAAATTCAAAATTCTCCGTGAAAGGAAATGAAATCCCAGCTTTGAGTCAATCTGTGTGGTAGGCGACCCTGGAACCATGGAGGCCTTGGGTTCACTGACTCTATGGCAGTTGCCTAGCAGGCAGCTGAGGAGCTGGGCAGATGAGCTGGCAGGAAAACAGACAGAATGTAGGCAAAACAGACAGGGCTGGCTCCAAGTTTTTTGCCGCCAAAGAAAAAAAAAAAAAGGCCAAAATGCCGCCCCTTAAAAAGGGCCGCATGCTTGCAACGCTGGTGCCTAGAGCTGGCCCTGAAAACAGCACCCACCCCCTGCCTCCTCCCAGATAGCCACCATCATCTCCTGCCTCCCACACACCCCTTTCCCCGTCCTCCGCAGGCACCCACTACACCAAGCTCCCTGAATCCTCTCAGATAAGACACCCCCCGGACTGCTCTCCCCAGCATTGTCAAGTTATCTGGCTGGGCGATCCTTCTCATGACTCTTGTGGTGGTGGTGTTGGGGCAGGAAGGGTTCAGCTCTGTTTCCTCACCCCCTGTCCTTTCTGGACCTTGATGATTCTGGGGATCTCCTGCAGCCCTGAGGAGCCTAAGCTGCAACTATATCGGACCCTCCGCAGTCTCCTATTCCTCCTCCTCCACTCCATCCCCCTGGCAGGAGGCACCTGAGCTCCCCACCTGACCCCCAGCTCTCTACATCCCATCACAGTTTTTCTCACCAACTCTACTTACCACAGTAAGGAGGTAAGATAACATTGCACTTATTGAAAGACGAATACTCAGCCAAATTAGGATATGTGCTTACTCTAGGTTTTGCTCACCCATACCACTGTATCTATCTGATGCACACAATCTCCTCTACCTTCTGAAATTCAAATAGATTTGGATCTCAGGTTCTGATTTTTCTTTCATTGTTTTTTTCTTGAATTACTTTGGTTTTAGCAGCATATTCAGTATTTCTGCTCTCAAACCCTTATCAAAGATTCTGAAACTCAATGAAAACAAAGTTAACCAAATCAAAGAGTTAAATTAATGAAATCACTCAACAGGGATCATTTTATAAGTTTAAAATTCACTGTCTGGGTGTGATAATCAAAGCATTCCTAAAGTTTTATAGCTTAGCAGTGGCTATTAAAAAGATATAATAATCTTCTGGACAAATTAAACACAGTTTCCTCTCATTATTACAAAATGCCAGAATTCTAGAAGGACCACAAAATAAACCATAAATCTCACTTTGAAATGGATACAATTAAATATAGAGACACACTACCTAGTCCAAAATATGATCTGTAAATGGAATGAGCAAAGTACAGTACTGGGCATGTTACAATGTTTGTAAAACTATGTCAATATATTTTACCTGAATCTAAGGGTACGTCTTCACTTACCGGAGAGTCCGGCGGCAGGCAATCGATGTTCTGGGATCGATCCCGGAAGTGCTCGCCGTCGACGCCGGTACTCCAGCTCGCCGAGAGGAGTATGCGGCATCGACGGGGGAGCCTTCCTGCCGCGTCTGGACCCGTGGTAAGTTCGGACTAAGGTACTTCGAATTCAGCTACGTTATTAATGTAGCTGAATTTGCGTACCTTAGTCCGAAGTGGGGGCTTAGTGGGGACCAGGCCTCAGCAGTGATTAAATTGTACATGAATCCCAGTAATGCCACAATTAGAATTGCCATGTATCCGTCAATCTGAAACTGAATTAAACCCATTCCTTATCTCCTCATAAGCAACCTCATTTTCTAAGCCAAGCTCCTTCTCTATCAGAAGAACCATGGAAATACTATCCTCTGGACTATTGGCAGATTTCTCCATTTCTCTGCTCACTGCTGGGAAAGAGCAGAGACTCTTTTCCTATTTCCTTGTCATGGCTGTTGGGCATACTCCCTCCTTTCCACTCTCCTCCCATTTGTGGTGGTGCCTCTCTTCCTCTTTCCTCATAAGCTTGGGTACATCTGCCATATCTCCCATAATTCCTATACATTGCTAGACCCGTTTGCTCATCACTCCACTCTCCATTCTTTATCAGCACTCCAGTTAGGCTGACCAGATCACACGAGTGAAATATCAGGACACATTGGTCGGGGGGGACGACAGACAGACACAGGTGCACAGCCCAGGGCCGCCCAGAGGATTCAGGGGGCCTGGGTCAAAGCAATTTTGGGGGCCCCTTCCATAAAAAAAAGTTGCAATACTATAGAATACTATATTCTCGTGGGGGCCCCTATGAGGCCCGGGGCCTGGGGAAAATTGCCCCACTTGCCCCCCCACCCGGGTGGTCCTGGCACAGCCCCAACCAGAGCCAGAGGCACACTGGTCCACCTGGCCCTGTGCTACCAGCGTGCCCATTCCTGTTGAGGGTGGGCCCATACTGTGCCACACAGCTCCCTTGCCCAGCGCCCCCTGAATCCACTAGTCCAGAGCCCCCCTACAACTCTTCCACCACAAATGCACAGAGCTGTGCACACACGCTCCGCCCAGCGCCCCCCTGCCCATAGCCACACCACAGCTTCTCAGCACCCCACACAGAACCCCCCACTTGCTAGTTTCCCAATACACACAGATTTCCCCTCTCTCCCTTCCTTCCTCCCTCCCAGTGCTCTTCCCCACAGCCCCACCACCACAACTACACAATGCTCCACACAGACCCACACTACCCAGTGCCCTGACTCACACAGATCTCCCCCACTGTCTAGCACCCCAAAACATACAAACCTCCCCCACTGCCCAGCGCCCTCCACACCCTCACAGCCCAGCGCCCCACACACACCTCCCAGACACTCACTCCATCACACTCTGCTCCCTTCCCTGGCCGCACTCACCAGCCCTACTGGGAGGTCTCTGGCTCCTAGGGTGAAAGCGGCGAGGGGAGTCTCCAGACTCTCCATGTGCTGCGCCCGCCACAAGCGTGAGCTCTGTGGCTCCCAATGGCTGGGAAAAGCACCAATGGGAGCTGCTGGAGCCGCGGAGCAGGGCTTGCAGGTGCCGGCAGCACACAGAGGCCCCCCACCCTAAGAGCCAAAGGGACCTGCCAGGGGGCGAGGTGGGGAGTCCCGGCGGTGCTCACCTGGGGCGGCTCCCATCCGGCATGCTGGTCCCTCTGGCTCCTAGGGTCGCAGGTCAGGTCGGGGCAGGTTGGGTTGGATCAGGTGGGGGGGTGGGGGTGGAGGGCTCTCTGCCCACTCCAGGTGCCTGCAAGCCCCGACCCTGCAGCATGTGGTGCTCCTGCCAGCAGGCAGGCACCGGGAGCTGCCCCAGACGGGCAGACAGTCCCGACCGATGTAAGGGGATATCGGGACGTCTGGTCACCCTAACTCCAGTTCTCTGATTAGATCAGTACAGTACCGATAACAGATCACTCTGGTAAATGTGCCAATATTTAACAAAGGATAAGCAGGATAAAAAAGAGTAACTATAGGTGTGTCAGTCTGAAGTTGATCTCAGGCAAAATAATGAAGCAGCTGATATGAAACTCAATTAATAAAGAATTAAGGGAGGGTAATAGAATTAATGTCAATCAACATGGGTTTATGAAAAATAGATCCTGTCAAACTAACTTGATATCTTGTTTTGATAAGATTACAAGTTTGGTTGATAAAGGTAATAGTTTGATATATACTTAGACTTTTCATTTGACCTGGTACCCACACAACATTTTGATTAAAAAATTAGAATGATATAAAATGAACATGGCAAATACTAAATGGATTAAAACCTGGCTAAGTGATAGATATCAAAATGTAATTGTGAATAGGGAATCATCATTGACTGGGTGTGTTTCAAGTGAGGTCCTGCAGGGAATCAGTTCTTGGCCCTATGCTATGTTACATTTTTATCAGTGACCTGGAAGAAAACATAAAATCATCACTGATAAAGTTTGCAGATGACACAAAAATCAGGGACAAATAATGAGAGAGAGAGATCTGGATTGAATGGTAAACTGGGCAAAAGCAAACAATATCTGTTTTAATATGGCAAACTGTAAATGTGTACATCTAAAAATAAAGATGTAGGCCATAGTGACACAATGGGAGACCTTATCCTTGGAAACAGTGAATCTGAAAAAGATTTGGGGTCTGTGGCGGGGCGACAGCTCACTGGCATGGCGCCTCCTGCTGGTCATCCTGGGGATTAGCTCTTCCAGCCCAGAGCACCCTCTGCAGGCTGGTGTCTCACCTGCCACTGGGCCCCATGTCCCTCCCAGACCCCGGTGCCCTTTCTTTTGGGGTTCTGCCCCAGCAATACCCCTGCAGTCTCTGGGTCTCCCCTGCCCAGGGGAACCCCCAACCCTCTATCCTCACCTTGCCTCAGTGGCTACTGCCAGTCATCATCTAGCCCCCGCTCACTGGGGCAGACAGCAGTCTATAAATCACTCATCATCAGCAAGGGGGATTTGGACCTGTTGCCCTTCCTAACCCTGGGCTGCACCTCTGCAACCCCAATACCTGCTTCGGCCTTCAACAAGGCCTGCAGACTGGGGGTTTGCCAGGCTGGAGCTCCCCATCTCCTCTTGTCTTTCCCCAGCACTGCTCTGCTCCCAGTACCCTGAGATCCCAGGCAGTCACGTCCTTCTCGCTCCACAGCTGGAAAAAGAGACTCTGTTGAGCTCCTGGCTCACAGCCCTTTTATAGGGGGGAGGGACAGTTCAGTGGTTTGAGCATTAGCCTGTTAAACCCAGGGTTGTGAGCTCAATCCTTGAGGGGGCCACTTGGGGATCTGGGGCAAAAATCTGTCTGGGGATTGGTCCTTCTTTGAGCAAGGGGTTGGACTAGATGACCTCCTGAGGTCCCTTCTAACCCTCATATTCTATGATTGGGGCATGGCCTCAGCTGTGGTTGCTTCCCCAATCAGCCCTCTTCTGACCTGCTTTTAACCCCTCTGGGCAGGAGTGGGATGATCACCCCGCTACAGAGTTATAGTGGATAATCAGCAGAACATGAGCTCACAGTGTGATGCTATGGCCAAAAGGGTGATCCTTTGATGCATAAACTGGGGAATCTGAAGTAGAGAAGTTATTTTAGCTCCGTATTTGGCACTGGTACAACCACTGTTGGAATAATGTGTCCAGTTCTGCTGTTCACAATTCAGGAAGGATGTTGATAATTGGAGAGGGTTCAGAGAAGACCCACGAGAATGATTAAAGGTTTAGAAAACATACTTTATAGTGACTCAAGGAACGCAATCTATGTAGCTTAACAAAGATAAGGTTAAGGGTGACTTGATTACAGTTTATAAGTACCTACAGGATGAACAAATATTTGATAATGGTCTCATCTCTCTAGCAGAGAAAGGTATGACATGATCCAATAGCTGGAAGTTGAAGCTAAACAAGTTTAGATTGGAAATAAGGCATACATTTTTAACAGTTTCAGAGTAACAGTGAGGGTAATTAACTTTTGGAAGAATTTACCAAGTATTGTGGTGAATTCTCCATAACTGGCAATGTTTAAATCAAGACCGGATGTTTTTCTAAAAGGACTGATTTTGCGGACGTTCTATGGCCTGTGTTATACAGGAGTTCAGACTAGATGATCACAATGGTCCCTTATTGATGTGGACTCCATGAATATGAATCTGTGAATAGGAGTAATTAACACAGAAAAACCTTGGAGATCAGATTAAGCTCAAACATTGAGATCTAAAATGGGCCAGATGGTACCCATCCAAGACATGGCTTTTTAGTTTTACCATGATGTCAACCCCACGACCACTTAGTGTAATTCCCCTTTTGGTGCTGGGTTAGTACCAGTAGGATGTGCAAACAGGAGAGTGGTACCTCACAATCTTTGGACAGTTTCTGTTGCCTGGGCTCATTTTGCAGTGCTTCTGGTAGGTGCCTGACTCATTGTGTGCTAAAAAATGAAGCTACTTGGCACTGCATCCAGTGAGACCAGGGGTTAATCACACTAAGGCAGTGACTACCCACTTGAATGCACAAATAATTCATACTCAGACAACAAACAAATTAAAAAACAGTAACTGCAAATGTTCTGTAAGGATTTGATTAAAGAGAAATATACAATCAATAAAACGTTAAGTGATTACAGTGATTAGAGATATTAATAATGCTTTTTAATTATGAAAGGCTATGCCAGAAGGCATACTAGGTTACATGACCACATACTCCCCCAATGTTCCCAAACAAAAGTGTCTTCATACTCAGTTCTGTCTGTCCCCCACATCTCAGGTACCCAGGTGATGCATGTGGAGCCATGCTGCATCACCTGGGTACCTGAGATGTGGGGGACAGACAGAACTGTTTGTAAGAACATCTTAGAAACACATTTTGTTATATTGGGAATTGGTAGCGCAGGTCATAGAATCATAGAATATCAGGGTTGGAAGGGACCTCAGGAGGTCATATAGTCCAACCCCCTGCTCAAAGCAGGACCAATCCCCAACTAAATCATCCCAGCCAGGGCTTTGTCAAGCCTGACCTTAAAAACCTCTAAGGAAGGAGATTCCACCACCTCCGTAGGTAACCCATTCCAGTGCTTCACCACCCTCCTAGTGAAAAAGTATTTCCTAATATCCAATCTAACCCCTCCCCTCCACTGCAACTTGAGACCATTACTCCTTGTTGTCATCTGCTACCACTGAGAACAGTCTAGATCCATCCTCGTTGGAATCCCCTTTCAGGTAGTTGAAAGCAGCAATCAAATCCCCCCTCATTCTCCTCTTCTGCAAACTAAACAATCCCAGTTCCCTCAGCCTATAAGTCATGTGCTCCAGCCCCCTAATAATTTTTGTTGCCCTCTGCTGGACTCTTTCCAATTTTTTCACATCCTTCTTGTAGTGTAGGGACCAAAACTGGAAACAATGATCCAGATGAGGCCTCACCAATGTTGAATAGAGGGGAATGATCACATCCCCCGATCTGCTGGCAATGCCCCATCTTATACAGCCCAAAATGCCGTTAGCCTTCTTGGCAACAAGGGCACACTGTCGACTCATATCCAGCTTCCTATCATCTGTAACCCCTAGGTCCTTTTCTGCAGAACTGCTGCCTAGCCATTCGGTCCCTAGTCTGTAGCAGTGCATGGGAGTCTTCCGTCCTAAGTGCAGGTCTTGATGTTTCAAGTAGATGAAAGCCCATTCACAGATGCAATATGACTTAATGGTGCAAGATTAAGCCCTAACTTCCTATCTAACTATAATACAGGGTACTCACTCTAGTTACTTCTCTGGCTGAGCGGTTGGGAGACCGATGCAGGCAAGCAGGTCCTCCTGGGGACTGATGGAGAGGGACTAACTGCCTGATCCCTTCTGGAACAGTGCTGACAATCTTTAAAGTGTGGAAGCCACAGGTGCAAATGTAAGCAGATCAGGTATCTGGATCTAACATCCTGAATCTGGTGTTGGTGGCCCACACAGCAAGCAGGCTGCAGGTGGTGGCTGGAGAGACAACCTGTCTCCTCCTGTTGCTGGCAGGCTGGGGGCCAGAGAAGAGGATTGTCCCCTCCTGAGGCTTTTCTGCAGGCTGAAGTTAGCCTGGAAGTGCTGTGCTGGCTGGCTGGCTGTGCTTTGCTCCCAAGCTGGGCTCTGACACATGGAAGGAAAGTAGGGCTATTCATAGCCTCCCTCGTGCTTTCCCTGGCATCCGGGGCTCTTCATAGGGTCAGAAACTGCTTGCAGACTGCCTGACTGTCTTCTGCTCTCTAACTCACTGCTAGGGACAGCTGTTGTCTTCCCCCTCCCATTGGTTGAGAGAGTAGGGTTGCCAGGTGTGGTGGGGAGGGTAGCATCCCCCAGCCTCTTCTTCCCTCTTGCTGTTAGGGAAGTCAACAGGGAAAGACTATGTTGTGAATCCCACAAGAGCCCAAAAGATATGTCTCTTCTCTTGGAGTGAAGCCCCCTTTACATGAGTAAACTCTAATTTAAGAAATACACTCAACGGTTGGGATACCCCAACTAATACAGAATGCTGCAGCATGTTGCCTCAGCAACACAGGCTACTGTGAGCACATCATACCTGTTCTCTGCTCCCTACAGTGGCTTCCCATTGAATTTTGAATCAAGTTCAAGGTCTCAGTGCAACCTAAATCTCTGGGATGAAGAGCATGGTCTACAACTACGCTCCTCTGTCACAATGGAACTCTCTAAAATAAGGGTAAGCTCATCTGTGCTGGAAACAAACTTTCTCAGGGCTGGTTCAAGACTGGATTGAAGTCCCTCAAGAACAGTGGACCAACACAAACCTCACTATTTTCTGCCCCAAGTGCAAGATGCATGTCTTTGACCTACATTCTCTCACATAAATACATAGCAACATGTATGTATTAAAAACAAAAAAACAAAAAAACCACCCCAAGAAATAAAAAAATCCTACCAAAACAAGACATTCCACTACACTATACACACTTCTCCGCCCCCACCCCCTTTGCGCCCTCCAGTGAAAGAATTAGAGAACAGACACATGACAGATGTTAGTCACATTATTTAATACACTACTTAAGGGAACTTGTATACTGTGGTGATGAAAGCAGTATGAGAACCTATGTGAACAGAGTAGAATAGGTAGGCGGGAGTATAGGATTGTCCTGGTCTAATTTATCTTGTGGTTAAATAAAAGTGCTTTGTCTTTATTTTTTTTTACTTTGGGATAACTCACATACAGTTACCCTATGGTAAAAAATACAATTTTTTTTCAGCAGTGAAGAAAAGGCTCAATAAACGTGGGCTCTGTTGGACCAAGTGGGGTATTCAAGTATTTATATTCAAGTAAAATATTGAATCAAAGGCCCATCCACAGGTAGCACTTTCCTCCAGTTCTCAGCTATCCAAATATAGAAACTGTGAGCAAAGAGTGACCCAGATGAGTGCAGTTGTCACAATGGCAATACTGAAAGTGTGGTGTCCTATCCTTTCAAATGTTCGAGCATTTCCCCATCCCCAGTGAAAAGCCTTACTTTTGTGTTGTTTCAGGTTTGCTGCAAGCACAATATAGCTCCTCTGTGTCCATCTCCTTCTCTGCTGGGTCTATATAATATTTGGCGATGAAGGATTTCTATCCCACAAGTGTCCAGTGCTGCCTCTGCCTGAAGAAGAAGTAGAAAAAGTAAGCAAATACTATAAAGAGGGGGGAGTTCACCTGGAGGCACAAGGTGACAGACTGCTGCTTTTGCTGCTGGGGCAGTGGGAGCCAGCCAGCTAGAGAGGGGAAGTAGGCAAATAAAAACAGAACAAAGGAATAGGCTGGTGCCTGGAGCTACTGCAAACAAACTACTATGGAGGAGTTTCCTGCTGTTGCTGCCTAGCTGCTACGAAACAAAGCAGTGAGGGGGGAGTAAGCAGCCATATTTGCTGAACACTTGCAAGCAGGCAGGCAGGCTTAGTTCACACTCAGAGTTTATAGCCAGCAGAGGGAGCCCAAGTAGAGCCAAAGGAAGAATTCTGCAGTCTGCAGTGTTGGCGCACAGCCAGAAGAGTCAGATCAAGTGCAGACAGCACTCTAACACAACAACAACAACAACAACAAAAGCAGTTTCCCTGTGGCAGAAAAGACACCCAGGAGACATGAAGTCCAACAGGAGAGTGGACAAAATGGCCAATTTTGTGTGCACGGTTGGTGAATTCAATGACAATCATGAACCACACCTTGAATATTTGAAGCAATTTGTAACCTTCCAGACCTTGTCACAACTTCCTCTGGAAGAAACCTCCATGATTCTGAAGATGTATATTGGAGAAAAGTGGGTCCATGATTGAAAGGAAGTATACACTATTATCTAGAAGATCTTGAGAAGCTCAAGGTGAATTGGACTGTGATCAAGGCAATCACAAAAGCACTTTGAAATCTTCAAGAAATACTGGACAGACACTCCTAAGGTTTTGAAAACAAGCTTGGACGCATGAGCAATGTGTCAATGAAGCTCACTGTTAACTCTGACAGGCAGCCAAAATATTGCAAGGCCAGAGTTATGCTTTATGCTCTGAAGTCTCTGGTAGAAGGTGATTTGGACAGTTTAGTGAACATCAGTTGAGTGTCACCAGATTCACACAGTGAGTGGGCTATACCCATCATACCAGTGGTCAAAAAGGATAGCTCTGTCCGAATTTGTGGAGATTTCAAAGGGACACTAAATCCAGTTTTAGGTGCAGACCAGTATCCACTACCTTGTGTTGAAGGCTTGTTTGCTACTCTTAGTGGAGAATGTTATGAAAAGCCTTTGCTCAAATGCGATTGTAAGATCTGTAGCCTGTACCATTAACTTCTGCAACCTTTTTGCAGAAATCTTTTTGCAAACTCTGTAATTTCAGTTGTAGTTAATATAGCCTTTTCAGTTTTGTAACCCTTACTATCTCTGTAACCTTCTCGATTTACCACTTGTATGACCCTCCAAGCTTTGTAATATTCAAAGAAAGTGTGAACAAGGGAGTGAATGTGAGACTGGGTGGAGAGGAACTGCAAGGAGACAGGAGCCAGATGTGTCTGATGTAATCTGCCCTGAGAAGGGAGTCACGAAGTGCTGAAAAGAAAAGAAGAACCTGGCATGCATGAGCTAGGAGCAAGGACTGGGAATGCTTCTCAGTGACGGACACAGAAGAGAAACTCAGTGTACGTGACAGGAGCCGCCCAGTTCCAATAAAAAAGGAAACAGCCACACAAGTTGGTGTTGGTGTGTGCGGGACCTGCTCAGCAGCCTGGATTCGTGACCGCAGGCGGACACACCATACTTTGGCTTCTCGGTCTCCATGCTAACTCCAGTAACTCTCTGCCAGTGTAAGTGTGTGGGTGCATGAGGGTATGAATGCAGTGAATGTGTGTGTGTATGAATAAGCTCCATCTTTTTTCTATCTGTTCAGCGGCATCGTAATAAAACTAATACAAGTGTGACCCTGGGTTGGTTTTTAGGGAAACAGAGGTAACAGAGAATAGCATTTCAGTAAATTGGATTTGTTCAATGCATACTTGTAAATGGAGATTGAACCAACATCTCACAAATATCTCACAATCAACTCTCAAAAAGGCTTAGGTTGTTACAACATATTGTATTTCGGTATCACATTGGCACCTGCTCTGTTCCAGAAAGCTATGTATGCAATCCTGAAAGGACTGAACAGAGCTCAGTGCCTTTTGGATTACATCCTTGTTACAGAAAAGGATCAAGAGGATCCTCTTCAAAATTCAGACCCCGTCTTGTAATGTTTGGAAGGCCCTGGACTGAGAGTACATCAAAACAAATGTGAGCTTTTCAAACCTTTAGTTGAATACCTTGGATATGGAATTGATGCCACAGTCTTAAGGAAATCATCAGAGTAAGAGAAGGCAAGTCTTGAAGCACCATTGCCCGAGAACGTCACAATTATGTTCATTTTTAGGACTGCTTAATTACTAGAGTAAATTTCTGTCTAATCTGGCATTGGAAACTTTACATGCACTCTTACAAGCAAAGAGTAAATGGAAATGGACTAAAGAGTGTGAGCGTGCATTTAAGGAAGCAAAGAAACAGTTGACATCAGTTGTTGACATCTTACGCACTTTGATACTTTGCTGCTGTTGCAATTGACTTCTGATGCTTTACCATATAGAATGAGTACACTTCTTTCCCACATTTTTCCTGATGGCATCAAGAAACCAATTGCCTTTGCATTGCAAGCAGTCACCACTCCTGAGAAGAACTATGTACAAATGGAGCAAGAAACTCTCAGCATTACCTTCGGAATTTGGAAGTTCCATACCTATCCGTATGGTAGACATTTTACCTTGCTGATGAATCATTGCCTGTTCATTTCAATTTTGGGGCCAAAACATGGAATTCCATCATTAGCTGCTGCTCGTATGCAACAATGGTCATTGCTATTTTCAGCTCATTCTTATACTATTCGATTCTATTAAGTGACTCAGCATGGAATGCTGAGGGGCTATTGCACCTGCCATGCCCAAGTTTTCATCAACCCAAAAAAACTTCAGACAAAGTGATCTATCTCAATGTGTTGGGTGGGTTGCCCATCACTAGCATAGACATCAATAAAGAAACAGTTAAGGATGATGTGCTTTCTCTTCTGATGGGAATGGTACTATAAGGTACAGTGCTGGATCAAAAGAATCCCCAATTTACACAACTTGTGTCACATCAATATGAATTTTCTGTGAATCATGGTTGCATCTTATGGGGAATGTGAGTGACCATTCTAAAATCACTTCAATCTCAGATTTTGGAAGCTTGTCACTAAGGTCATTTTGGCATTGTATGGATGAAGGCCAGAGCCCGGAGTCATGTCTGGTGGCCAGGGATTGACAAAGAGGAAGGCAAAGTGCTGTACTATACGTCAACAAATTCAGCATGATCCTGGCCCAGCTCATCTACACGTTTGGTCGTGGCCTCGGACCCCTTGGACACATATTCATGTGGGCTTTGCCAGATCTTTAAAAGATTATCAGGGTTTGGTTGTAGTGGACACCCATTCAAAATGGCCAGAAGTTTTCAGAATGACTTCTACTACAGCTACAAAAATCATTGGACATCTTCATACCTTGTTTAGTCAATTTGGCTTCCCATTACAGTTGGTGTGAGACAATAAACTTTAAATCTCTTCTGAAGAATTTAAAGTTTCCTAGCCTCAAACAGAATTCAGAATATACGTTCTGCTTCATATCATCCTGCTACAAATGGACCGTCAGGACCCTTTGTACAAACACATAAGTTTACCTTATGAGCTAACAAGTCTATTTTGAGTCATCAGAACAATTGGACAATTTCTTGCTTGTCTACATGAGCACACCACATGTTACTACCCAGGAGTCACCTGAAACCCTTTTCTTGAAGCAAACTTTGCATACCTATTGGGACCTGCTGCATCCTGTAGCCAAATCCCAAGCTATGCAAATTGATAACATTCTTTTCAAGTAGGAGACTTAGTGGGGACCTGTAATTATGCCTTTAGAGTGAAATGGGTATCTGGAGAACTTTAAAATGTGTTGGACTTGTTTCATTTGTGGTAAAACTATTTGATGGTATTTTATGGAAATAACATATGAACCATTTGCAGCTTCAACAAGTACCAGAGTCCAGGAATGTTCAGTAAGACTTTCTTTTCTTTCAGTTGAACTTTCTTCCATTGCAACTCCTAATTTTGATGACTTGGTGGAAGAAACTTTAGTACCAGAACCAGCTGATTCCATACCAGATCCAGTAGATGCTGCTCCAGATCCAGTTGATTCCTTACCACCAAATGTTCCTGTTGTTCAGGACACAGCTGCACAACCACCACCATGTTATCCCAAGAGAATGCGAAAACCAGTTGTGCACCTGAAATTATAAATTGTTTAGTTTGTGAGTTACTATTCCAGGACAAAATAATCCCTTGTAACTTTTAGTTAGGTTATATGGTATTTTCTGTTAGCCATGTCAATGATAATGGGTATATATTTGAAAGTTTTCTAAAGTAGGATGGAGGAATGTGATAATCTGTCCCTTTAAATATTTGAGCCCCCTCTCCCTCAGTGAAAAGCCACATTTTTGTGTTGTTTTAGTTTTGTTGCAAGAATAATAAAGGTTTTCACAGCATCTAGCTGTGCTTAAATGAGCTCCTCTGTGTTTATCTTCTTCTCTGCTGTGTCCAAAAATGTAACAGAAAAAGAGAGGGACAAATTCTAATTTCACTTCCCCCAAGGTAAATGAGGAGTAACTTTACTGAAACCCGCAGATTAACACCCTTGTAAAAACAAGTGTGATATGAGAATAATTTGCCATAGTCTTGTAGGTAGGTGAGCTGTAAATCATACTGGTTTTATATTTCAGAGTAGTATTTGTTGGAATATAATTTTCTTACATATGATTTTTTTAAAATTTGAAACTGTTTGCACATTATTATTTAGGAGGCTTTGGAACTAGTTCTCTAGTAGTCAAAACAAGGTTCATCTGTGACTGGGAGTTAAAGAGTCTGAAAAAACTTTTCTTTCTGCAAAATTGGCAGCTTGTCAGCTGTAAAGAATTACAGGCATTTTCAAGGATTTCTGCAGAAAAGGAACACACTAATAACATGATTAACAGATTTTTTTCCCCTATAATTTGTTTAACACTCAGCACCTTTACTTACCTTTCACTTAATTTCATTAGTTCATTTATTTTTATAAAGATACCTTGGTATTTAAAAAATGGCTAGTTTATAACAAGACCTAGCTGGGAATATTTGAATACACTGTGTGGAATGACTGATATTAAACAAAATAATATTTGTTACCTATAGTATATGAGGCCCAAATTTTGCCCAGCTGAGAGTTATATTGTCCCTTCCCTCAATTGAGGGGGCGGGCCTTTTGTTTTGGGTGGGTTTAGGCCCACCCTTTCCCAGGATTCAAATAGGCTTGAGGCCCATGTTGGCAAATTGCCAGGAGCCTGAGGGCTGTGGCCTGCATTTAATTTTCATCAAACAGAACAGCTTGCAAAATGGAACGTTACATGCTGAGTGCTGTGAAGCCAAGTTTAGGGCTGCTTCCTGTTGCCAGAGCCACCGGAGTGTGCTAGAGTTCACTGTGATCGGGTCCTTCATTTTCAATTGATTTGGGGGACTGCTCCACAAACAAGTTTGTCAGATTTGTGATTGCGTCCAATTTCAGATAGTTAGCTACTGAGAGCCATACATTTGTTTGTGTTTTCTTGTACCAAGCTGAGGGCACAAATGGTTATAATGCATGCTAGAGCTTGTAGAATTTTTTTTTTTTTAATTTTAACAAAAAAAATTGCAAAAAGTCTCCTCATTTTTTGTTGAACTCTATTATTCAGAAGTGTTAGCCAGTGAGTTAAATCTTAGAATCAGGATTGAAATATTTTGCTGTCTAATATGGTACTCACAGTATATGCCCTCATCATAGGGTGACCAGATGTCCCGATTTTATAGGGACAGTCCCGGTATTTGGGGCTTTTTCTTATATAGGTACCTATTGCCCTCCACCCCATGCTCCTATTTTTTCACACTTGCTATCTGGTCACCCTACCTCATCACCATATTATATGAGCGCTTATCAATATGATATGGAGATTTTTCAACTCAGAGCTGTTTGAAATTCTGATTGTCTCTTTTATTAAACATTTTGAAAGTAAAATGAACAGTTTTCATTTTGTTTCAGATTTTTAAGGTTGTTTTTTAAACCCTTTTTCTGATTTTTTTTTTTTTTTTTTTTTTTTTAATTCCAGTGGAACAAAAAGAGGAAAATAATGGGGAAAAAAAAGGATTTTAAAAAATCCCCTTTCGCTTTTTACCTGTATCAACTGGAAAAAGTGTTTTTAAAAAAAAAAAAATTAAGTGAGGAGCAGTGTTACTTTTAAATGTGAGCTTGTGTTTTCCCTTTTTTTACATTTTTCCAACTTTTTCCAGAGGAACAAAGGAAATGAATAGCAGAGTGTTTTCTCACTTTCATTAACCCCCTTTTTTTCCTTTCTTAAAAAAATGTACAGAAATAGGAAAATTGGTCTGAAACAGTGAGAAAACAAAGAATTTCAAAAATTTTGGACTCCACTCCCTCCCACCCCCCCACCCCCAAATTCATTCAGATTTTTTGAGGAAATGGGGTTTAGTTGAATTTTTCCTTTTTTTTTTTCTTTTTAATTTTAGAAAAATCAGTGCTATTTCATTCGCTTCTTCTGATGGTAGTTGTGGAACCCTCCCCTTCCCACCCCAGAGTTTAAGTCCACAGTATCATAATAATGTGCAATAAGATCAGGAAGGGCATTGATCTCCTTTTCCCATATGAAACCATCCCAGACACCTCTTTGAGATCCCTATACACCTCCGTGAATCCCATTGATCTACTAGATGAAATCAGGGTAAAGGCCAAAATCCCTATTTATTTCAGAGGGTGCAGGATCAGATAACAAATGAAGGAAAAGTCAGATACCAGACAGAGCATGTCTTACATCAGTAATAGTTGAGAATTCCTTTGCAGCCCTCCTCACTTGTCCTACACAGACAAGTTTCATCAATTTTTTTTTTTTTGCTAAGGTTTAAAAATCTCTTGACTGAGCCATGGTCCAGTTTTGAATTACCTGGAACAATGTACATTTTTTTCCCACTGAAACCATGTAAAATGTTGTTTTATATGATTTCACTGTGGATTCAGCCTTAACCAGTATTTTTTTTATATAGTTTTGGATCCTATTTGAAATGAGAACTCAAAGAGATACTCAGGAAGTGAGAATCTCATGCAAATGGAAACCAAAGAGGCTAACAAAAAGTGAAACTGATAAAGTTAGGGCCAGACCCACAAAGGCATTTAGGTATCTACCTGCTTCTTTAGGCAATTAAGTTCACCAGTTAGACTCCACTGACCCACAAAACTTCTGCTCAGCAGCCTCATAAACTCACAGACACCGAAGCATCTACCGGTCAGCATTTGCAAAGCCACTGAAGCACTGATGCTGCCCCACAGCCAACAAGCTACTCAGAACCCTAATTCAAGCCAAAGGCCCTGGAGGCCCTGAAGAGGGATTCTCAGATACAGCAGGGGAACACCGACTTTGCTAGTGGGGCCTGATCATGCTGGCATGTTCCAACCACATTTAATACTGGATACCGGTCACAATAGACAGCTGGGGGCAAACATGTTGGGAATTTTTCAATGTGTGTGTTCATCCAGGCAGTTAGGGTAGTTAACTGGGACATTGGAGACCTGAGTTCAAATTCTTGCTCCAAAATAGTCAGAGGGGGGTTTTGATGTTGGATCACCTACATCCCATGTAACCATCAGGGATATAGGTTACCCAACCACCCTTGCTATTGGCCATTCTAGGGTTTTGATCTCTCTTGTTTTTCATTAGAAAGGTCTGGGTTTCAGCTAGTAGGGCATGGGCTGTCTAAACAGCTAACCTGGCTTAGGCACCTAATGCCAGAATCCTGAATGGAAGGAGGCACTTAAAGTCCAGATCAATGGGAGTTAGGCCCCTAAATATCTTTGAGGATCTGGACCGAATTCCCTTTCCTCTGCACTTCACTCATGGCTAGCTTAGGGGACTGCTTGCTGGCTTCTGAGGATCCCTTATTTAGGTGAGTAACTCTCCCTATGCATTGTATGGGGAGCCTGAGTGCATAACACAGGACTCAGCATTCCACTTAGCTGGTGGGGCACTTAGGGTATGCTACACAGCCCATCAGAGCAAGCTTCCCAGCCCAGGTTGACAGACTTGGGTAAGTGGGGCTCACACCAGCATTCTAAAAATAGGTGTGTAGACAGCACTTTGAAGTTGAGGCATGGGCTCCCTCGAAGCCGAGGGAGAGGGTAAGTTTTAGAGCCAGAGTTGCAAGTTCAAAGTAAAAACAAAATCTTTGGGGTGGGTTGGGCAGGGAATCTGAACTGAACCACTGTATCTTTTTCAGGGTCATCTATGAAGGTTTTTAAGGATCAGAGATAAGCCTAAAGAGGTCACAGGTTGGTTGGTCTGTATATCTGTTATACCATCTGAATGTTCTTTGAGCCAAGCAATGTAATTTTTTTCATCTCTATTTTTCTGCTACTCTGTGAAAAATTTACTTCTTATTGTGTTTCTAATTATGATTTCAATACTTACTGAATGATGGAAACAGCTGTCCTGCTCCATAAAGGCAGTAGCCAAAATATTAAATTATATTTTATTGGGTTTTACTGCTATTATAAAGAGTGAGAAAGAATAAAAGCCTCACTAATTTACTAGCATCTGTTCCAAAAAGGCCAATTTTTTAAACATTTAAAAAGAGATTTCTGAGTGGGAAACAAGTTCCTTGATTTTATGCATTCATTCCACTGTATGGTGATATTATTGCCTAAAGGCAAAGTGATGTAACAGAGTTATTGCCAAAGAAAACACATGCAGTGTATTATTAACATAGGCCTTGATTCAGCAAGGTACTTAAAGTATATGCCCACTATGTGAGTATCCCATTCATTTCAATGGGACTATTAAGGTGATTAAAGTTAGGCTGTTTCTGAAGTACCTTATTGATTTGTGGCCAGACTTAAAGGCATGTCAACAGTGACATCATCATAACTTGAAGGTGTATATATAATGAGATTTCACAATGCTTTAGTGTGGCCGTTGCACTGGTAAACCTAAGGCATTTGGGGCTAGAGCCACAAAGGGATTTAGACACCTAAATCCAAAATTTAGATCTGCTCAGCTGCTTCCTAACTCTGTAAGTCCCTAGACAACAAAATTCCACTGGTAAAGTTCCTACTAATATGCCTGTGGGCATGCACACAGGCACCTCGGTCTAGGCACCCAGATGCCTAAGTCCCAGTCAGATCTTCTAGCTAGATATTGACCTGTGTGGCAGAGCACTGCTAGGAAAGCCCTTAATCAGCTCCTGTGGTCCCAGCCCCAATCAGGAGGAATGGATTGGGGCTGGGTAAACAGCCAGTGCTTGCCTGGGAACTGCCTACACCTGCCAGCCTCATTAGCAGGAGCTAAAAGGCTGGGAGAAATTGGAAGAAAGGGAGTGGAGCTTGCCTGTTGCTCTTCAGGCCTGTGTGAGGCTAAGCTGTGTAAATAGTGGGAAACTGGTGGTGGAAATGGACACAAAATAAAGAGTGTGGGTGTTGCACCAGCTTGGAGTATCCCTGAATCTTTAGGGAGCGGGGCCAAAGGCCGGAATCCAACGGGGTGCAGCATGCACCGTTACAGCCTGCCTATCTCACATGCGGGGATAGTGTTCTTGGATGCCGTGTACCAATCCAGCTCCACACAAAGCAGTGCTAGAGAAGGTGCCCCCTTCTAACTTTTAGCCATGTAGTTAGAGCACTCACCCAGAATGTAGGATCCCAGGGTTCAATCTCCCTCTGTCTGAAAGGAGCAGGGATTTGAATTTGTATCAAACTTAATATTGCCCTTACCACTGGTTGTATAAATAATTAAATATGGTTTGGGCTACAGACACTGAGTCTATACCTAGTGATCAGGACACTCCCCTATGATGTAGGAGACCCAAGTTCTAAGTCCCTGCACTCCAATGCATAGCTATTTATACATAGTAGAACAGCTTCAGGAGGAAGACTCAGAGAACCCTGGCCCAGAGTACCACACAGCCCTGTGGTTAGGACACTCTTCTAAGAGGGAGGAGAGCCCAATTCAAGTATGTGTTCCATGTCAGACAAAGGGATGATTAAACCCAGGTGTTCTATACCCTGAGTGAGTGTCTGAACCCCTAGGCTAAAGGTTACTAGGGGGAGGAAAATTCCTCCTCCATTTCTTATGAGAAAAGGCTAGATGCCTAGCTCCAGGAGAGGATTCATAGCTGTGAATCCCAAGCAGAGAGAGAGGCATCTCCCTCTGACCTGGACTGATTCACCTCACTCCCTTTGAGGGGTGGGACTTAGCTTAGGAGGCTCCCCATTCAGCTTGCTGGCTTTTGTGGAGTCCAATTCTTAGGCACTTAACTCTCCCAGCATATATAGCGTATAGCGTAGGGAGCCAGGGCACCTAACTCAGGGCTGTGGACTCCATTAGGAATTAAGGCACCTAAACATTAGCCATTTCAACACTGACTCTAAGTCCCCTTTGTAGATCTAGCCCTTTGTTTATTTCTTTTGCTTCATTATTGTATGTTGTTTACTCTTGTGGATTTATAATCTAATACGCAGTGAGCAGCTGACTGTGATAAACAACATCCACCAGAGATAGGGTAAAACTTCCTCCCCAATCAAGTAACCAAGATCATCTGAATTCTGCTGACAAGGGTGGATGGATAAACAGGTGTGTGTTACAGAAGCACTAATGAGCCACTGCAACAGACACCTGATTCCCTAAGGGGTGGGTGATATAAACCAGCAGGGAAGGGACCGTAGGAAATAGAAGGTAGGATTCAGAGCGGAGTGCAGGGTTTGGAGTGCCTTCCTCTTGCTTTCTCTGGGACTAATTGGGTGTAGAACAATGCTTGCTGCCCCTTGATTACCAAAGTAATCCTTGTGTTAATAATACTGATTATATTCAGATCACAAACCGTTTAGGACCTGATTCCAGGCTCATTGAAGGCAATGGAAAGACTTCCATGGGCTTTGGATCAGGTTAAGATTGTGTACCGTAATAGCCATTGAGCACTTACAATTATCCATTCTTTACTGAGTTCTAATACCTGTAAGAGTGTCTTAAAGACGTTAGAAAATTAGAGTCTCCTGGAAGACGAAGATGTCACCATGTATCAGGATTAAGTTAAAAGGTTATGGAACACCTACATATCTGAAATTTGCCTAGATTCCGATGAGCACATTTCTGTCTCTTGCTCTGTTTCTCAAGCCAATAAACCTCAGAGGATAATAATTAGAGCTGTGTACAGCTCTGCTATTTTAGTTCTGTTGGATTTAGTAAATTTGGGGAACTTCTGATTTCATTCCATGTTGGTTTGCACCTCCTGAATTTTTGCTTTGAATTATAGCTTTGATTGAAGCCAAAAAGTAACAGAAAGTAAAACTTAGTTGGGAGCACTGGATTTTGCCTGGTTTCAAATAAAAACAAATTACAACTGCTGAATTTTGCATGGTTTCCATACTAACGCAGAGAAACGCCCCGAAGACTTAATGAATGAGCCCTAAAACTTGGCCCAGACTTACAAACCCTGGCAAACGTTTCTGGAAACTAGTCCCGTGTTCAGCTACCATGCTGATAGGTATGGTATTCAAATCTAAATAAAATAAAATGGGCTTCTAATGAAACCAAAAACCCACCGAGTTGCTCTTGGTTTTAGGTTGTGAAAGTTTCAAACATTTCTAAGACAAAAGGCTGCAGCTTTGAAACTAGATTTGGGTTCAAGCTGCAAAATATAGATTCACATTTCAAACATCCTAAGTTTGGAGTTAGTTAGATGTGGGCTTTTGTCTCAGTCCATTAGAAAGACCCATCATCATAGGAGCCATTGCAAAGTTTGGGTTTGGGTTTGGGTTTGGATTTCAGCTCCTTACCTCATGGTTTGCTTGAATTTAGGAGCTTAGGATCGGTCCATCTTTAGTAGAAATCTTCCTTAGCCAATCAGATTCTTTCACCTGTTTCATAATGTGATGCTAAAGATACACAAAGAAATTATCAGATTGGTGAATAAGCAAAGAGGAAGGCATGATAGAGGATGAGCTCATTAGAGTAGGATTTGGTTTTGTACAGTATTACAGTTAGCTTTTTATTTTCAAGACCGTCGAAAATCTCTCTTATTGGAGAGTTACAAAATGTAGCTAAACAGTTTTTAATATAATATGACTTGTTTTTTAAGTAGCTGAAAAATACAAGGTTAGCTATTGTGTGCTTTTTGAAAGAATTATGAACTGTGGTTTTCCTCATCTAAGTGAAAGGATGTCTTCCTTTATTTAGATTTCCCTGGCCTGTCCAACAAACAATGATTCATGAGTACCTTTTTTGAAATTCTCCTTCACATAAAGCCTTTTCTATTGCTCTGGGTCCAGGGAGTGAATTGGCCACAGGCTTGTCCCTGCAGAAGTGGTTTCCCCATCACATAACTCTTCTATCAGAGGACAATGCCTTTTTTCATGCTGGTAAGAGTTTAACCAGAGAGGAAAATGTGTCTAAAAATGATAAAAACTTTTAAAAGGATCAAGAAATAACCATGCGAATAACAAAGATTACAGTTTAAGGAGAACAGTTGTGTGTATACTTTCCATCTTCCTGTTATGGGTCAGATCTTTGGTGTAATTCAGGTTATTTCTGTAGATGTCAACTGAGCTACACTGCTTCATGGCAGAAAAAATCTTGCCCATGTGCCTTAAAAGTTATGTCTACTTTCTAATTAGATAAACTATATATTAGAAATATTAATCTGCTATAAAAATGGACAAAACTGACTCATCCTATGATCTATCCCCTTTTCTACCCTGATAAATCCTGCATACTCGACATGGTTATGGGAAATTTACATATATATATATCCATTTGTCTTGTCTATATTGTATAATAATTTGGGTCCAAGTTAGGGCATTCTTGACCCCATTTTCCTTTTGAAGAGACTAGTGCTGATGCTTTATTCATACCATAAACAGCTGCCTCTTGTCCTACTCCATCAGGATTTTCCATCAAAGCCACCCATCTTAATAACTCAGCAGAACTTTTACGTTGCAGCAATGGAATATCTGTTTACCCTTTACAACAAGGATCTGGAGTCTACTTCTATATAATAATGCAACTATTCTGAGACTCTGTCACCTCACTTTTGTGGACCCCTGAAGTGCTGAATAAAATGCTTATCAAAGACTGAAGACAAAAATAGATATGGAACAAACAGTGACAATGCAAATTTTCTCAGCAATGCTCTATCAGAGTGCCTGAATCTTATCCTGAGAACAAAGCCCTGGCTGGGATGATTTAGTTGGGGATTGGTCCTGCTTTGAGCAGGGGGTTGGACTAGATGACCTCCTGAGGTCCCTTCCAACCCTGATATTCTATGATACTGACTACATCTAGAGAGGAGAAGGTGGGTCTCCATTCATTCCATAACACTTCTTCAGAGACCATCTAAAAAACCTCTCATTTACTACAATTTGTGCTGATGATTTTTGGAGGTGAACTGTTGTCCAGTGGACTGAGGCCAGAAACAAAATGAATTTCAACAAAACTTTTCTGTACCTCAAAAATGGGTTCAGGTTTGTTGGGAGCATGTGATAGAGGTTTGGATTTGTGCTTATTTTATCTCAACTAGTTTGCCCATTACAAGTCTCTTCCCATGCTGTATTGGAAGAACTCTTGCTAACATTCATGGGAATTGTGTGTACATCAAAATGGGAGTAGAGTCCTTATGACCAAATTTTGCCTTTAGATGAATCCACCAATTCGCTTGAAGATAAAGAGATCTGAGGGCAAAAATTTGACATTTAATTTGTATTATTTCTGTGAGTCTCTTCCCCAGCAATTTGAATATACTCCCAAAGAGAGTTCATCAGCATGAAATAATACCACCTACTGTGCATGCTAATGTTTTTGCTTCATGTAATTTGTTTACTATCTGCTTGCTGTTTCCAGGGCTGGCTCTGGCTTTTTTGCCGCCCCAGGCAAAAAAGCCTCCCGCTGCCCCCTCCCTACCCCCCCCCCCCGGGGCGGGGGGCGGGGCGGGGGGGATGCCAAGCCCAGCCGCGGCCCCGCTCTCCCCGGCCGGCCGGAGCACTGCAGGGAGGGCGGAGAGCCCGGCCGGGGCCCCGCTCTCCCCGACCGACTGGAGCACTGGGGGAGGACAGCCCTGCTCTTCCTGGCCGTCCAGAGCGCCGGGAGGAGGGCGGAGAGCCCGGCTGGGGCCCTGCTCCCCCCGACCGGCCGGAGCGCCGGGAGGAGGACGAAGAGCCCGGCCGCGGCCCCACTCTCCCCAGCCAGCCGGAGCGCCGGGGGAGGGCGGCGAGCCCGGCCGTGGCCCTGATCTCCCCGGGTGAGCGCCGCCCCCCTACAGGTGCTGCCCCAAGCACATGCTTGGAGGGCTGGTGCCTGGAGCCGGCCCTAGCTGTTTCTACGTTAGAGTTTTATGCAGTTTATCCAGCAAATTCCTAAGTTCAGAAATTATTGTAACACTAAAAAGCATCAGAAAACAAAATTTAAATAGTACAGGGTACAAGGCTGTTTTTTTAGATACACATACTATTGTAGTAAAATGTGCATGCGTCAATTCATGGAAACCAATTGCTAAGCCATGCAACATATTTACAAAATCTTTTTAGTCGGTCTGGTGCTCCCTAGACCTCTACCCACATATCAGAAACTACACCCACAAATGGCACTAAGTGGTACTCTCAGAAGAGGGGTTAGGGACTGAATAATGTTCTCACCCCTATAAAAGGGCAGCCATAAGTTTTTGTGTAACGCTGTGCGAAGTAAACTGTATATCCCCTTTCTTCTCCATGTATACCTCCTTCCTTCAACTCACATATCTATGGCCCCTGAAGTCACTCCATCAGTTTGGGGCAACTCTCACCTTCGCCTGTCTGTTAGGTTCCTTTGCATCTGAAGACCTCTCTATATGAAGTAGAAATTCAAGAATGACAGAGGGCACTTAAGGAAATCAAAATCTGTTGGGGCCTACTCATTCTGGAACCAGATAGGACCATGGACTGGGGAACCAAGGGTGGAATGCTGACCTGTGTATATATAGAGTGGTGTTCTATGAGGTCCATGAGCCTAAAGCTGCTAGCTTCTACTCCAGAAGTGGTCTCTCTAGGACAAGCACATTGGCAGGACAGTATGACAGAGTTGTACCTGAACTTTACCTATCCTGTAGCTAAATAGAGGATTTCAGTCCATAAGACTAACAGTCTGGTGCCATTGACTAGTACTAAATTTAACAAAGGAAAGACATGTTTTAAAAAAATTTCATTTTACATTCCAAGTTTTATGGGCCTGATTTTTCTCTTGTACCAGTTTTATATTGAATTCAGTGGAGTTATTCCTCTTTTACACTGGTATAACTGAGAGGAAATTCAATTGCTATGTGTTTGGTAAAACAAATGCAGACACATCATCAATAAAACACTGTTATTGCTCAATAAAACACAGTTATTGTGAATCACTAGTAATGTCTCTCCATACACTGTTACTGCTTCTTGTTGCATGGTTTAAAATTCAGTTCTGAATGGCTATACAAAAGCTGTGTTTATGTACTACAGTACTGAAAATTAACCTTGCTGTCTACTCTAAGCTACTTATGAAATACTAGTAATCTTTACACCCAAGCACTCATGATCCACAGACAACAACCCTTATCTCTGGAAGAAAAATCTCATTTTCCTCAAGGATCAGGATAAGTCTAAGTCATCTGGTCTAGTTGGCACCAAACTTAAGAAGAGATACTGGAAAGATTATCAGCCTACAACTAGGGATTTTCAATTACCTAATTAAAAGCTAAATCCTCTCAGGCCCAGCCCGATGGTTCCCATTCAAACAAATAACTGTGAGTAGCCCACACTAATTGAAGGGTCCTATTGGTAAAGGCCATAATCAGAAGAGTGGCCTGGTTTCTTCTGGTCACTCCTAATGAGGTACTGCCCAGTGTGAAGTTACTATGTCTATAGCTTCAGTGTTGTGGTGACTATTAACACTGACACAATGGCCATTGTCTCATAATATTCCTCCTTGTAACTCTAAATAAGATGAAATTATTTTAGCTAAGTCTCTGACAGGTTACATTTGCGATTACGTAGAATAGAAATCCATAGGTCATTGTAAGTTTACAGGGTTTAAATTCCAGCAGTAATGAGTGGATTACACCAACCAAATCTAGGTCCAGGACTATAGCATAAGCCATCTGTTGTTTGTACTTTGAATCTGAATACATAAAATGTAGGACAAATCAATCGTCTACCTAAAATATTGACTCTTCAGCTAAGGATGAATAGACTTGTCAGCAAAAAAGAGCTTCTTTTGGAAGAGCAGCTATTGATTTATAGTATCAAATGATTAATCCTATCAGAGAGAACCTTAATTAGAAACATGCTCATTTGCTATACATGTCTCAGGAGTACTGAACTGTATATAGTATTAGTTGGCATTTGGCCTGACTGTATGTCAGCACTGTGTGGACAGTTTACAATATGCACTGTCATCACTTATAAAAAATTGCAGCAATAGTGCCAGAAAGCTATTTAAACAGAAGTAAATTGATTTCCAATGAAGTTTAAGATTTTTTGAAAACAATTATGGTTGAACTGTGTGCTCTTTAATAGAATTTGTATAATACAAACCTGCAAATAAAGGGCTAGATGTTTGTTTTATAAAAATGTTATTAAAGTATACTGTGGAAAGTCACAGAAGTGTGCAAAAATATCAAAAAACCCACCCCTCACTATTGTTATGGATGCATTTTCATATAAAGCATTTAAACATGGGTTGGAACAATGAGGAGTAATGGTTTCATAAGGGAAACATAGAAGTCTAGTGTAACTATGAATAAGGTACTAGGTGTCCTTCTCCACTTCCCCACTGCATGCCTAGATTAGTGTGTCCAATTACATGTGCATCAGATTTTCAAATAATTCAGGAGAGATGTTAGTGCTGACAATTGAGCACTGATCAACCTCTGTTGATTTTAGTATTAATATCCTCTCCTTCTTGTGCACTTATTTGCACTTTATAAATACCTTCTAACAGATCCTTTTCCTTCTTGATTCAAACAATTGATGGCCTTAATATTAAAAGAGCAAATTAGTAGTTGGTTTAAAGGCTTTTATTTTTCAGCGTGCTGAATGTGAGAAGTGTTGCCTTCAACTGAAGTTTTGGATGCTCAACACCTTTGAAAATCAATCTTTGTTTATATTTTGAATGCAGTGATTGTGAGAGGTTCTAGCATGGCCTCACTATCGTGGAAAGCCCTTTACAAAGCAGCAACCCACACCACCAGTGTTCTTTAGCCCCGTTCTGAAGTGGAGGTAAGACTACAATTCATTTCTATTGCCATCCATTCCTTAGCTTGTCTGTTAGGCTTACTAGTGAAAATGGTGGCTCTAGGACATAGACTTACAGGGAGTTTAGAGAAGGGCAATAAGAATGATTAGGGGCATGGGAAAGCCTTCCTATGAAGATAACTTGAAAAGGTTGGGACTGTTTACCTTAGAAAGGTGATGAGTATGAGGGACATAGAATCATTAAAAATTAGGACTGGAAGGGACCTTGATAGATCACTTGCACTGAGGCAGGACTAAATATTATCTAGACAATCCCTGACAGTTTTTTTTTTCTAAATTGTTCTTAAAAACCTCCAGTGATGGAGAGTCCACAACTTCCTTAGATAACTTGTTCCACTGCTTAACTGCCCTTATAGTTAGAAAGTTTTTTCCTAATGTCTAACCTAAGTCTTCCTTGCTGAAATTTCTTCAACTCCTGTTCTCTGTGGTTAAGGAGAAAAAATTATCATCCTCCACTTTATGACAGTCTTTTACATACTTGAAGACTCTTATCATGTCCCCCCTATGTCTCCTCTTCTCTAAACTAAACAAACCCATTTTTTTCAATCTTTCCTTGTAGGTCATATTTTCTAGATATTTAATAATTTTTGTTGCTCTCCTCTGGACTTCCTCTAATTTTTCCACATCTTTCCTAAAGTGCGATGCCCAGACCTGGACACAGTACTCCAGTTGAGGCCTTATCAGTTCTGAGTAGAGGGGAATAATTACTCCTTGTGTCTTACTTATAACATACCTGCTAATACATCCCAGAATGATGGGGGGGTTTTGGCAGCAGTATTACATTGTTGACTCATATTTAGTTTGTGATCCACTATAACCCCCGGATCCTTTTCTGTAATACTCCTTCATAGGCAAGTCATTTCCCATTTTCTAATTGTGCAATTGTTTATTCCTTTCTAAGTGTAGTACTTTGCATTTGTCCTTATTAAACGTCACCATATTTATTTCAGACCATTTTTCCAGTTTCTTAAGATCATTTAAAATTCTAAACCTGTTGTCCTCCAAAGTGCTTGCAATCCTTCTAAACTTGGCATCACCCGCAAACTTTATATGTACACTCTGTATACCATTATCCAAATAATTTATGAAGATATCAAATGGAATCAGGCCCAGGACAGATCCCCGCAGGACTCCACTCAATATATGCTTTCAGCTTGACTGTGAATCATTGATAACTACTCTGAGTACGGTTTTCCAACCAGTTGTACACCCACCTTATAATAGGTTCATCTAGGCTATATTTTCCTAGTTTGCTGATGACAAGGTCATGTGAGACAGTATCAAAAATGTGCTAAAGTTGAGATATATCACATCTACTGCTTTCCCCCCATCCACAAGACTTATTACCCTGTCAAAGAAGGATATTAAGTAGGTTTGACTTGATTTGTTCTTGACATATCCATGTTGACTGTTACTCCTCACCTTATTATCTTCTAGGTGTGTACCAAGTGATTATTTGTTCAATTATCTTTCAATGTACTGAAGGCAAGCTGACTGGTCTATAATTCCTTGGGCTGTCCTTATTCCGTTTTTATATATAGGTCCTCTGGGATCTTTCCCATCCTCCATGTGTTATCAAAGGTAGTCACTAATGACTCAGAACTCTCTTCAGCCAGTTCCTTAAGTATTCCCAGATCCTACACCAGTTACACTGATGTTCACTATGTTAGTCATTTGATCCCTGCTAACCTTTTTGGTGACAACTGAAACAAAAAGGGCATTTAACATTTCGGCCATTACTGTGTTTTCTATTGTCTTTCTCTCCACTTTCAATAATTGGCCTATCCTGACCTTGGCACAGGCACCAGCTTCTAATTTTGCCTGAGGATGCTCAACCCCCACTCAGCACCAGGTCTCCATCTTCCCCCACTCCACTCCTTCCCTCAAAGATTCCCCTCCCCACCCCGGACCCTCCCCAAGCGTGCCCCATCCCCGCTCTTCCCCCTCTCTCCCAGCACCTCCTGCACCCTGCGGAACAGCTGTTGAGAGAGGGGGAGAAGTTGATCCACGGGGGCCGCCGGTGAGTGGGAGTTGGGGGGGAGGAGAGCTTGGTTCCTGGTGGGTGCTACGTCGGTGCTCCAGCCCTGAAGCACCCATGGAGTCGGCACCTATGGTCTTTGGTCTTTCTCTTGCTCCCAATATATTTGTAAAGTGTTTTCTTGTTACCCTTTTTGTCTCTAGTTAGTTTAATCTAGTTTATACAGCAGTTTAATTTAGTTTATACAGCAAACAGAAAAACATCAAGAAAGAGCTCTCCAACCTAGAGACTTTCATAAATAACCAACCCTCCACACAAATGGACTTTACTAAAATAAGACAGGAGATCTACATTGCACACCTCACCTCTCTACAAAGGAAAAAGGACCGTAAGCTGTCTAAAATCCTACCTGCCACATGGGGCCACAACAGGGGTACCCCGAACTCACCCAGCAATATCGTCAATTTATCCAGCTACACACTCAACCCAGCAGAAGAGTCTGTCCTATCTCGGGGACTCTCCTTTTGTCCCAGCACCCCCACGAACATGATACAGTTCTGTGGTGATCTGGAAGCCTACTTTCGCCGCCTCCGACTCAAAGAATACTTTCATGATAACACTGAACAGCGCACTGATACACAGATACCCTCCCACCAACAACACAGGAAGAAGAACTCCACATGGATTCCTCCTGAGGGTCGAAATGACAGTCTGGACCTATACATAGAATGCTTCCGCTGACGTGCACAGGCAGAAATTGTGGAAAAACAACATCGCTTGCCTCATAACCTAAGTCGTGCAGAACGCAATGCCATCCACAGCCTCAGAAACCACCCTGACATTATCATCAAAGAGGCTGATAAAGGAGGTGCTGTTGTCATCATGAACAGGTCTGACTACCAGAAGGAGGCTGCCAGACAACTCTCCAATACCAAATTCTACAGGCCGCTTTCCTCAGATCCCACTGAGGAATACACTAAGAAACTGCATCATCTACTCAGGACACTCCCTACACTAACACAGGAACAAATCAACATACCCTGAGAGCCCCGACCGGGGTTATTCTATCTACTACCTAAGATCCACAAACCTGGAAATCCTGGACGCCCCATCATCTCGGGCATTGGCACTCTCACTGAAGGACTGTCTGGATATGTGGACTCCCTACTCAGACCCTATGCCACCAGCACTCCCAGCTATCTCCGTGACACCACAGATTTCCTGAGAAAACTACAATGCATTGGTGACCTCCCAGAAAACACCATCCTAGCCACCATGGATGTAGAGGCTCTCTACACAAACATCCCACATACAGATGGAATACAAGCTGTCAGGAACAGTATCCCTGATGATGACACAGCACAACTTATTGCTGAGCTCTGTGACTTTATCCTCACGCACAATTATTTCAAATATGGTGACAATATATACCTCCAGACCAGTGGCACCGCTATGGGCACCCGCATGGCCCCACAATATGCCAACATTTTTATGGCTGACCTGGAACAACACTTCCTCAGCTCTCGTCCACTCAAGCCCCTTCTCTACCTACACTATATTGATGACATCTTCATCATCTGAACCCATGGGAAGGAGGCCCTGGAAGAATTCCACCATGCTTTCAACAGCTTCCACCCCACCATCAACCTCAGCCTGGACCAATCTACACGGGAGGTCCACTTCCTGGACACCACCATACAAATAAGCGATGGCCACATTAACACCACCCTATACCGAAAACCCACCGACTGCTACGCCTACCTTCATGCCTCCAGCTTCCACCCCGGTCACACCACACGATCCATCATCTACAGCCAAGCACTGAGGTACAATCGCATCTGCTCCAACCCCTCAGACAGAGACCAACACCTACAAGATCTTCACCAAGCATTCTCAAAACTACGATACCCACACAAGGAAATAAAGAAACAAATCAACAGAGCCAGACGTGTACCCAGAAGACTCCTGCTACAAGACAGGCCCAGAAGAGAAACCAACAGAACTCCACTGGCCATCACCTACAGTCCTCAGCTTAAACCTCTCCAACGCATCATCAGTGATCTACATCCCATCCTGGACAATGATCCCTCACTTTCACAGACCTTGGGAGGCAGGCCAGTCCTCGCCCACAGACAACCTGCCAACCTTAAGCATATTCTCACCAGCAACCACGCATCGCACCATAACAACTCTAACTCAGGAACCAACCCATGCAACAAACCTCGATGCCAACTCTGCCCACATATCTACACCAGCAACACCATCACTGGACCTAACCAGATCAGCTACAACATCACCGGCTCATTCACCTGCACGTCCACCAATGTTATATATGCCATCATATGCCAGCAATGCCCCTCTGCTATGTACATTGGCCAAACTGGACAGTCACTACGCAAGAGGATAAATGGACACAAGTCAGATATCAGGAATGGCAATATACAAAAACCTGTAGGAGAACACTTCAACCTCCCTGGCCACACAATAGCAGATGTTAAGGTAGCCATCTTACAGCAAAAAAACTTCAGGACCAGACTCCAAAGAGAAACTGCTGAGCGTCAGTTCATCTGCAAATTTGACACCATCAGATCAGGATTAAACAAAGACTGTGAATGGCTATCCAACTACAGAAACAGTTTCTCCTCCCTTAGTGTTCACACCTCAACTGCTAGCAGAGCACCTCACCCTCCCTGATTGAACTAACCTCGTTATCTCCACACTGATATATACCTGCCTCTGGAGATTTCCATTACTTGCATCTGAAGAAGTGAGGTTCTGACCCACGAAAGCTTATGCTCCCAGTACTTCTGTTAGTCTCAAAGGTGCCACAGGACCCTCTGTTGCTTTTTACAGATTCAGACTAACACAGCTACCCCTCTGATAGTTTAATCTTGTGTACTTTGGCCCTTCTAATTTTGTCGCTATGTACTCGTGTTGTTTTTTATATTCGTCCTTCATAATTTGATCTAGTTTGCACTTTTTTTATTACTCTCTTGTGAGTTTCAGATCATTGAAGATCTCCAGGTTAAGAAAGCATGGTCTATTACCATATTTCCTATCTTTCCTACGCCTTGGGATAGTTTACACTTGTGACTTAATAATATCTCTTTAAAATACTGCCAGATCTCCTGATCTTTTTTCCCTTAGACTTGCTTCCCATGGAATCTGACCTACCAATTCTGAGTGTGCTAGCATCTGAAGTCCATTGTCTTTTTTCAGCTGTTTTCCCTCCTACCTTTCCTTAGAATCATGAACTCTATCATTTCATGGTCACTTTCACCCAAGCTGATAAAAATATGACAATTATATAGAATTAGACATAACCCTACATTTCAAGAACATTATTAAGGTTAAGTATCAGAGGGGTAGCCGTGTAGTCTGGATCTGTAAAAGGGGACAAAGAGTCCTGTGGCACCTTATAGACTAACAGACATACTGGAGCATAAGCTTTCATGGGTGAATACTCATTTCGTCAGACGCCAGTGGGTATTTACCCACGAAAGCTTATGCTCCAATGCGTCTGTTAGTCTATAAGGTGCCACAGGACTCTTTGTCATTATTAAGGTTGCAGACTCCTCTGCCCATTCCCCGCCAAGCTTGAGCACTTCTGCTCTGTGTCCTCCAACCTGTTCCTTCCTCACTCCTGTCTCTTCCCCACCCTAGGTTGCTTGTCCCAATACTATTCTCCTGTCATATACAGTCCCAGTCTTCACTCCTTGGGCTTCTCATCCCAGTCTTGTATCCCCCAGTCTTCCCTTGACTCACTCTTGGTCTTCAGCCCAAGTTCCCCACTCCTGGATCCTCATCTGATTGGTCCCTCATCTACACCCCCCACATTCTCCATGCCCACTAGTTCCTTCAACAAGTTCCTGATTCCAGTCTCTTTGCCCAATCAATCCCAGTTCTCCCCCTATAGCCAGGCTCCTTGTCAGAACTGCATAGCCCAGAGCAATTGGAAACTGCAGTTGCAGAGAAAACACAGCTCAGCCTTGGACTGGAGCATGCTCAGTGCAGATACAGTCTTTGGGGAATTAAGTTGTGAAAGTCTAGCAAGTCCCTACCAAGCATGAGCAAACTACAATTTTTTTAAAGGTTTTTAACTTGACCAAATTTGGATGTCTTTTCACAGGGAGGGAAAAAAGCACATCCCTGACATAAAGGCCACCTGCTTACTAAATTTTAAGTCCTTGGTCCAGATCTTCAGAACATATTAGAACTTGTCAAACAAAAGATCACCAGAATTTTTTAACATGGTCAAAATGTATTTTTTGTAGACATTCAAAAATATTAAAATGAAATTGACTGTGGAACTCATTTCCACAAGATAAGAGAACAAGAATTTTGAAAGATGCAAAAAAGGATTGAATACTTATAAGAATAACAAAAATATCTAGAATTATAATAGTTAATGCCAACATACATTTTGGAAGAGATTTTAAACCTCATGCCTCAAAGGTTTAATGCAATCTCTACCTAAAAGGATTAGGAGGATGCCTAATTTGGGGCAAGGGGTGGGGGTAAGAGGTGGCAGATTACTCCACATCTATCTAATGAAATTTCCTTCCTCTGAACCATCTAGTACTAGCTATTGTGAGAGACAGGATACTGGACCAGATAGACCATGGGTCTAATCTTGTCTGGCAATTCATAAGTTCCTAGAAACTGCACTGAGACCAGCAACACATCTTCCACAGGCTTTCAAATAGCTATCTGATACAAAAGGATTCCAGTAGAGCTAGTCAATTGTCTTTCTTTCTTTCCTTTTTCTCAAAAATTTTGTTCACAAAAATGGCTTTTTTCAAAATGAATATTTTTATAGATTTTTTTGTTTCTTCCAAAATATTAAAAATATTTTTTCCTTTCTTTCAAAACTTTTTTTTTTTGTGAAAAATCTTACGTTTTTACAACCAGCTCTAGATACACAATAGAGAAAACAATTCCATTTTGCAATAACTGTCAAGGTTTCAATTTTTTTTCCCATTATGCATTGGAACAAATTGGAATTCAGTGACAGCAGAGTTAAGCCAAAGTTGGATGTCCTTAAAACCCACCCCTAAATAAAGACAAAATGGCATATATGTATTTAAGAAATATTTCATTTTAGAATAAAAGTATCAGATGAATCAATATATAAAATACCGTTTAATTTATATTATCAATTTGTCTAATTTGATCTTTAGCCAAACATAAATAACCAAGCCGAGAGATAAATATACCTTTGAAATAGTCCATTATGAAAACTTCAGAAAGTGGTATTCCAAAAATTTTGGCAATGTGGGAAGAAGATACAATTTGAGTGTTTAACTATTTTTGTTGCACTCTTAGTAGTGATTTATAATTAAATTAAGTCGGTAACAGATGGATGGAATGTAAGTCAGTTTGTGGCAGAAGGCAGACATTCTAGCTAATGAGAAATCACTAAAGCATTACACAATTGGCTGGTTGAGATGGGGAAGAGAGTTGCTTCTGCTATATGTACTGTATTTCAATTAATACTGAGACTATTTTAGCAGTAGTATTAACAGTGTGATACATTATGTTTGAATCACTGACATATATGAAATACGCACACAGAATTGTAGTACTTTCTCATCTCTTTCTCTAAGGGGACAGAGGGAATGATTTATAAAGAAAGTTTAAAAGGAAGTATCGTATGTATTCTTCGCTAAGTGAAAACTAATGATGGAGCATCATAGCATCTACTAGAGCTGACTAATGGGACTTTTTTGCCACCCTTCCCCCCCAAATCTCATTTTTTGGCAGAATTTAAAATTGTGATGGAATTTTGATGAAAATTTTGAAAAATGTCAACCACCTCTAAAACTGATTAGGGAAAAAACAGGATATATTTTTCATTAACATTTTTTTTTCAAAAATATATCACTCTTCTTGTCCACATTTAAAATTTTGATTAAAGTTTTTATTTTTGAAAAATGTTGGCCAGCTCTATAGCCAACAAGCACTTGGAACATGTAAACACCAAGGAAGAGAGGACCTATTTATGTAGGTGCCTGAAGATGAAACTAAGAGTAATGGGATAAAGTTAAGAAAGTGAACTTTGAGGCTGAATATCAAAAAAGACTCTTTGACAATGAGCTGTTTCATGATAAGGAACCAAGAAGATAAAATGTCAATTTAATGGAATCTCTTGAGCATAGCGAAACAATCCTATCTCCCACAAATGGCCAGACTATACTTGCACAAGTCTGGGGGCAGGGAGCAAAGGTGACATTAAGAGAGTGCTGTCCTCAGTCCCTGGCCAAGACATACCACCCTCAGTTCTACTCTTTCTTATGTAGCTGCCTATGACTGTAAAAGACCATTATTGAAGTAATGAATCAGGCAGGGCTAGTAGTGTCCCTTGTGCTTTTTTCCTCAGCACAAGAACTCCTGCTTCAGCATCATGCCACCCGTACATCAGGAGGATTACATAGGTAGATTACATACATAGGTTTAGATGACGTTTAGTCTGCTTTGTGCTACCACATTGAATACTTGATAGGAGCGCTCAGGTTTTATTTTTGCCACATGCCTTTTTTTTCTATGTATTTAACAAGGTACAGATTAAAGAGTTATTCTTCCAGAATGTACCTCTTACAGAGGCGGGAGATAGCTCAGTGGTTTGAGCATTGGCCTGCTAAACCCAAGGTTATGAGCTCAATCTTTGAGGGAGCCATTTAGGGATCTGGGGCAAAAATCTGTCTGGGGATTGGTCCAGCTTTGAGCAGGGGGTTGGCCTAGATGACCTCCTGAGGTCCCTTCCAACCCTGCTATTCTATGATTTTAGTGAAAGGCAAACAGGGGTTTCCCAGGTAAAAAGCCCAGGGGCTGAGGCAGGAGAAGGGTCGCATGTTAAGCAGGAAAGTTAAAGACGAAGACCCAAGATAGCTGCTTCATGGTGATAGGGCAGTGGAGCCTTAGCTGAGATTTCTGGGTGCAGGAATTGCCTGGGTGCTATTTTGTCCACCTTTGTTCAAGTAAATGGGACACTGTACATTCTGTAAACAAACAAATGACATTAGAAAATACCTTTATTCTGTGTCACTGTGTTCTCATTCAGTGGGACCTGCTGCAAAGCATATCAGCATTCAGCATACCATTCAGTAAAGAGCCAACAATATTGCTTTACAAATATAACATGCAATATCAAATGTATCCATCAGCTATGGGGATGTGGAATATGTCATTTTTCCATATGAGTTTTCTCTTGGCAAAGAGCAATCTCTCAACTTGCCAATGTAAATTTAACTCTGGGGTACCAAAAAAAAATTAGTCATAACTAGCAGAATTTTAAACTATTTAAGATTAACAAAGGTCTCCTATACCTACCTCTAATGCAGCTTGAAATAACAGTTGATTTTATATTTGGAAGACAGATGGCAGACAAAGGGACCATTGCTTACCAATACCATTAAGAAAAATATATAAGTATTTGATTATAAACTTCAATGGAAAGTTGTTTAAAATAGGAGTTGAGTGGAGGCAGAAGCCTACATGAATCATCTGGTGTGGCTGATTTCCCCCATTCCTTTTTGTTTAAGCAGCAGTACTGTGCCAGTGGGGTGGGGATATATTAGAAATGTTTTTAAATTCCAGAATAGAGTGGCTGCCATCAAACTCTCCGCAATTACTGACCTGTTATCCTCAACATTATCTGAAGGCTTATCTGCACACTGTTTTGGTATTGATTTAATTGTATTGGTTTCTAAACTCATATAATTAAATGGGTGCAAGCCACTGGTATGGGCACGGTTATAGCAACATACTGATGCATTTTCAGCCACTGAGAGGAAGGATGTTCTTTGGCTAAGACTCTAGCTTGAGACTTGGAAGACCTATTTCAAGTCCCTGCTCTGCCACAGACTTCATTTGTGACCTGGTGCGTGTCACTTAGCTTCTCTGTGCTTCCATTCCCTATCTGTAAAATGGGTATAATAGCACTGCCCTATCATGCTTGGGTGCTGTAAAGAACATACATGAAAAGACATTTTTTTTCTTAATTTTTCAAGCAAAACTCTGCCACTTTCAGGGTTACTGTGATGTCATTGTTTGAATCATGTGAGAAACAGCCAGCATGTGAGAAACAGCCAGCAGCCCCTATACGTTTCCTATGCGCTGTAGCACACAAAGGTTCTTGCCATACTTTGTGTACCTAATTTTGGGAACATTCCTTGAAAGCCGCAGTTTATTTCAGAAATGTTTGATTGAGCTATGCTGTCAGCAGTTGGTGGATTTTTCCCCTTCCCCTTCATCTCCTGTTGGAACCCCCATATGACAAGATTCAAAATCAAGTGCAATGGGATAATTACAGTATTTATGGTAGCTACAGTATTTATCTTATCAAAAATCGGACAGGAAAATAAACCTGCTCAAGAGTCATAACTCAACACTGGGTTATTCAGACCCTAACCCTGCAAGGAAATATTTTGGAAAGACTGTTTGACAGGAACAATCCTGTTCCATTAATAAAAATGTAGTGAGATATGAAGAATTGCAGATTACGTGAATGCTCTGACGAGGTGAGCAGATGTAACAGGCTCCCATTTATGTAACTGGTTTGCATATGGTGACTCTCCTTAAAGAACAAGCATTAGCTAGTTAAAAAATTAAATATGCTGCACATATTATTTAAAGGCTCTAATGTTGCAAACAAAGACAAGCCATGTGGGTCCAGTAATTAATATCCAGAGACCTATTACACTTACACTACCCCAACAGTCCACAGAGCATTCAAATATAGTTAAGCATGGGAAACCGGGGCTCCCCATTTTTGTAAAGAACTTATTAGTAAGCTAGACAAGATTGACGCAGGAGGCCCTCAGATGTAGATTCACAAAGTGAGTGCTGAGCACCACAATGTCTAACTTTTAGCTGCCTAGCAAATCACAGGAACAACACTGTGATCCATAAAGCTTGGGTTAGCCACTGAGGCTCCCTGGACGATGACAAGGGAGAGATAGGCACCTTACACTGTGATTCACAAATCACAGTACACTAGCCAAAACCTCTCCTGCCAAGGAGATGACTATTCTGGTACTGATTCACAGCTAGGAAGTTAGGTGCTCAAGGTGTTTTTTGCAAGAAAGCATAAGGGGTAATGGGGGAAGGAAGAGGAGGACCTCCCTTATAATTTAAATAATAAATAAGTCTGAGGTTTAGGCACCTAAATCTAGGCCTTAGTTCTCACTGAGCTTGATTTTCTTATGAGCTCTGTCTACTAAAATGCTCCCCTCGTGGCACTGTTATTCAAGTTAAAGTTCCATCTCCATTTCTGTGATAGGTTCTTTATATTCACAGGATATTTACAACTTGACCATCAAAGTTCTCTACAGAGATGCAATCAACCAAGCAGTGATTTCTTCATTCTGCATTTATATGTTTTCAAAAATATTGGTTACTTCTAGAATTAAATAAGGTAGCTTTCTGGATCCAAGTGCTTTCTTGGTGCTCTCAAGGTGAAATCCCCACCAGACAGAGGATGTGTCCCATATTAGTCTCCTTTGGGGTTTGATCCTGCAAATTCTTGCTCATGGGAGCAGGGTTCCACACATGAGTAGTCCCACTGAAATCAACTACTCTGGAATGGGGCTACTCATGCAAGTAAAGCTACCCAGTGTTTGCAAGATCAGGCCCTGGGGTTAAGTGGATCTGGCCATTTTGGTGTTTGAAACAAAAATGAAAATCAATTACTTATTCATTGTGAAAACTAGGCTGAAGACAATCATTTGTTCTCCCACATATGGTCAGAAGCATGGAGAGACTCTAGCAACACAAGTCAGACACAGCAAAATCTGCTGCTGACAGCAGCGTGATGCAGCAAATGAATATTCATCAGCTTCAATCTCTATCACTCAAATGAGATGCATGCAATATCCAGCTGACTGAATAGCACTTGGTATTTGTGCTAGTCAGCAACTTTAAGATTCAGTTTGTCCATCCCTAATTTTCATACTTCTCATTTCTCCTGGCTCAGCTAGAACAGATTGGGGGGGAGAGGGGAAGGGATAGAACCATACAAAGAAAATGGTCTTTGTAATAAATAAATGTTTCTGCTGGTTCACTTCCAGCTGAAGATTTGGATCAGGTCTTATTTCCTCAGAAACTATTTTCTCATCCTTAGTGGTGCTAACCTAATTTGCTAACCTTGGATTGATGGCAATTCTATGTGCCACTCTTCTTCCCTGAAATTCTTAATATGGGCGTATTCTGAAGGACTCCCATATTGTTTAGAAAAGGACCTATCTGATGTCAATACCATGGCATTTCACTGTGCTTCTTGATTAAATAAAAAGCTAGAGGTTTAGCATTCAAAGGAATCTTTTCTTTCAGACCAGGGCAGGAAAATCTAGAGTTGTGTATGATCTCATCTCCTCACCACCCCCAAATGGAAACCTAAGTTAAGTGTGAAGATATTATGTTGCACTGTTTGCTGTGTACATGTGTGAAAAGCTTTTTTTTAATGTGACATTCCTGAGAAAGATGTTTATTGAATGGGATTAACCTTGCTTCCCCTAGATGTAGGTCTATCTAGTACATAGGGAAAGGCGTATTTGTTGGATGACATAGGAAACAACTTGCACTGCCATTTCTTGAACTATGCCTGTAGGTTACAATGCAGTGACAATGGAGTTTCAGGTCAACTGAAACTGTTCACAAATTTGGGGTTGAATTTGATAAATACCTTTCAATCAAAATAATGGGGGAAAGAAGTTTAAAAGTCTAAACATTTTGACTTTTGGTTTTGAAACAATGTTTCATTTAGAATTTTAGCTCGATTTAACTAAAAAAAGGGTTTAAAAAATCAGCCATAGTGAAACAAAACGTTTAAACCTGAAATGACTTTGTTTTGATTTGTTTTTGTTTGATCAGCTCAGCCACCAAACTGAAAAATCAATTTATCCTGACCCAGCTCTATGCTCAGGTGAAACAGACTCCTCTGCCGGCAGTGGTTGTATGATTCTTAATCATGGCTTTACTTCTAAACATTGAGCCTGATCCTCAGCTGGTTTGAATTGGCATAGCCTCATGGGCGTCTATCAAGCTGCGCCAATTCAAACCCGGTGAAATCTGGCCCTGAGTCTGAAAATCCCAACCAATGTAAAGGGATTTTCCTTCCTCTCTCTCTTCTATAGGTCTTTGTAGCATTATAAATACTAATCCCAGATATAGCCTATGCTGCTAACAGATGTCCTCAGTAATTATAGTGTTGTGTCGCCTACTTACTATGTTTAGCATGATACTGACATACAGTAATGCTGTTACAATACCAGGGCACAGAGCCAACATTGTCATTTCCGATTTACAAAGTAATACGTTTGGGAGCCAACATGAATTTGTATAGGACGGAACCTTATGATGAGGGCCTTCAGACAATGCTTATTAGTGGGAGGCATGATGTGTAAATGCAAAGATTAAGTGCTTTATTGTCATTAATCAATTAATTCATTAAAGGGGCAGGACTGACAGCTGGATAATCAGGATTTGGAATTTTGGAGACTGAGTCAATTTCTTTGTTCTCTCAGGCTCACAACCTTGTTGTCACCTTTGATTCCTCTTTTCCAGGGCCTTGCCAAACCCTGCTGCTGCTTTCTCTACAATATTTACAAAATTAGTCCTTTCCTCATCATCCCCCCTGCCAAGATGAACATCCTTGTTGTGATAATTTCCCATGTAGACTACTGCAGCCTCCCCTTTCCTGGATTTCTCCCTCCCGCTTCCCTGCACGGAATTCAAAATACAGCTGCAGAGACAATCTTCCTCTCCTCTCCTCTCCTCCCCTTCACTGGCTCCCCTTGTTCTTCCATATCCCATTCAGTTCTCTACTCCTCACTTTCAACATTCTCCATAACTCCTGCCCCATATCCCTTCCCATTAGGGCCGGCTCCAGGCACAGATGAGAAAGCACGTGCCTGCGGCGGCACATTGTAAGGGGGCGGCATTCCGGCCAATCTTGGGGTGGCACATTCCGGCTGCCCTGCCGTGGTTCTTTTTTTTTGCTTTGGCAGCCTGGTCCGCAGCTCCAGAGCCCCCAGCCGGCTCCCCACACTCCGCCAGTCCCAGCCCAGCCCTGCAGGGGCACGGACCCCGGCCCGGGGGTGGCAGGAACTAGCGATCACCATGCCGCCAGGCTCCTGGGACGCGCCTCTCCCCGCCACCTGCACCAGCCTCCGCCTCCCGCGCCACTCTGAACCTGGCCCAGCCGAGTCACTTTTAAAGGAGTGGCTGAGCCAGCACCTCCTGCAGCCCCCGAGGGCTCCGCTTGCCCTGCCAGGAGAGGCACCCCAAGGCTGGAGGGGGGAAGCCCCTCTCGCCCAGCTGCGAGGCACCGCTCTTCACCCCCTGTGAGCTGCCTTGACCGCCCTCCACACGCTCCCTGTGGTTGCTGTTTTGTTTTGTTTTTTGATTCGGCAGGCCGGCCGCCCTTTTTTTTTGCTTGGGGCGGCAAAAAAGCTAGAGCTGGCCCTGCTTCCCATCCCTCCCCTACAGCCCCTTCTGCTTGTTACAGTCCATTCAGGAGTTCTGTATTACACTGTCGTCACCTACTTGGCTCACTCCAGACTTTGTACCTTCTTTTGTGCTGTCACGTAAGCCTAGGACAGACTGACTGAAAATAATTGCAGACATAAAAGAAGAGGCGCAGCTAAGGCAAGACTTATAAAAAATGACCCCATCCATTCAGATGTAGCTATCCACTATCATGACCTTATAGCTCATTGAACCCTAGGTATGACACACTTCTAGGAAACGGGGGGCTGGGGGTGGAGGGGAACCCTCTTGGCTAACATTACACATGCCATTCCTGTCTTCAATCCCAGCTCTAAAAGATTTATGGCAAGTATGATATGGACCTGATGTTTCATAGTGTCTGGAGATAGTAATGTGGTTACAGATAAAGAGCAAGTAACCCGTATTGAGTTAGATACACCATTTAATTCAGGCCCTATGTCATTCCAGGTGCTTTACTTGGTTTCATAATTAGACATTAGATCAAACACTAGGTTTTTGTGACACGTTGAAGTGATAGAGCAGAGAAACACTATCATCCAGTAAATTACACTTGGAGCATCTGAATCCAAGCTCTGACACAGACTGAGGAAATTACTGATGTCTGAGGGTTTGACTGTGGAGTAGCCACGTGCTCTGAAAAGGGACGTTACATAGTTGTTCTGCCCAAGAGTAGATCAGGGAGTGAATTGTGACTAAGAGTTACATTTTGATCCCTATTTCTCCCCTTGTTCAAAGGGGAACGTAAACTGTACAGCTCTCTGGGATCCATAGGATAGTGTGGTCATTGATACAAGGGTCCCAGGCCAGGCCTTTATATTAGACCCAGGACTTCCCTGCACTTCTTTAACAATGGGGCTCCTCTAGATTGCCATGTTGCCAGGGACACCCCTGCCAGCTGCTACCCTTGCAGCTCCCACCGTAAGGTGCAATGGCAATCCTAAAAGAAGTGAATATGACTCAAGCGCTGTTATCTTCTGCTAATTTCTTCCCCTGGTTTGAGGAGGACAGAAAATCCAGAGGGGCCCAGCTGGCTTCCCTGTACTGCCCCTTCCCATCACGACACTCTGCATCTTCAGCATTTATTACCGGGATAAAGTATAATATACTGATTTATGAAGACCAGGGGGCAAATTCGCTGCTGCCATAACTCCATTGACTTCAACGTCAGCAGAGAAATTGGCCCCAAGTTTGCTAAAATGGCTTAGTGTGATCTAGTAGTTATACTTCCCACTGCAGAGTTATCATCATGTGAAGAGATCATTTTGAAGCACTCTGATCCTTTGAGCTCTTTGGATTTTATATTTCTAGGACTTAGTATGTGGGTTAGTTACCATGCAACTATAATTTCTGTTTGTTTTGGAAATGTGGGGTTTCATTTCTCAGTGCCTGGATTGTGTAAAATTGCCAAATACAATAAAAAGAATTTAAATCAATAAACAAAAGATTATCCCCGGCACATGAGTCTCTTTTGTGTGCTTGAAATTAATGATTTCTTTCTCTGTGCCTGTTACTTTTTGGTAGGGTGCAAGTTTAAAAAAGGAAGCAGTCTCAGACAAAACAAAATATGCACCCCACGCTATTACCTAAAACATACACGTGCATTTTAAAAAGAAACCTTAGAAAATAAAGGACAACACAGGTGAGCATAATGTGCCAAATCTCACCTACCTTCACCTCCTTTCCCTGAAATGACTCTGAATTTGTGGGGCCAGCTTCCTATTGGTCCATCATCTTATAAATGTCTACTTCCAGAAACTGGTATATTCAGAAATAGTGCATTAGTATTGTCCAAAAAATGTATTAATTGCTGAGTTGTTGCCTCTCAAGTTAGCATACCTCACTGCAAGATAGTGCTCCCTGTTTTGTTGATATCCAAGATACATCCAGTCTGTGAGTTAGGCTACATCTACACTACAGGGCGGGGGGTCGATTTAAGATACACAAATTCAGCTACGCGAATAGCTTAGCTGAATTCGACGTATCGCAGCCGACTTACCCCGCTGTAGGGACGGCGGCAAAATCGACCTCTGCGGCTTCCCGTCGACGGCGCTTACTCCCACCTCCGCTGGTGGAGTAAGAGCGTCGATTCGGGGATCGATTGTCGCGTCCCGTTGGGACGTGATAAATTGATCCCCGAGAGGTCGATTTCTACCCGCCGATTCAGGCGGGTAGTGTAGACCCAGCCTTAGATAGATAACATATCTTCTCCACCCACACCCAGACTCCCATGTTTGACACTCTATCCATTAAGACACAGTCTGCAAAAGTATTTAGATGCCTAACTCCCATTGACTTTAATGGAAGTTAGTGTCTAAATATCCTTGAGGATCTGGGCATAAGAGTTCAGTTTTCAAACTTGGTTGTCTTTGTCTAACTATGTGTCAGGCACCTAAATAAGTGTCCTGCTGTTCAGACATGCTGAGACGCTTCAGTGAACCGTGACATCAGTGTAACATGGGGTTGCCTAGCACTTCAGAAGATCTAGGAGCCAGATTCTTGGCCTGTGTAAATCAACATAACTATTGATGTCAATGGAGCTGTGCTGATTAACACCCGCTGAGAATCTGACCCCAGATATTCAAATTTTTACCTACATATCTGCTTTAGCTACCTACGGTATCTAACTATAGGCAACTCTGTTTACAGTTTGGGCCCTAAATGAGTTTTGTGCTCATCTCCATAAGTGAAACACATCCACTAGGAAGATTTCATATGTTATCAAGTCTGATTTTCATTTAATCAACAAGTAGCTTGGCAACTGCCTTGCCTTATATTAACTCTGAGATCTGAAGTGGGCACTTCAGCGCACCTCTTGAAATTATAATGGAAAACAAATTCCAGATGAGAACAGCAGAATAGTTTGCTTTGTGCTCCCACAGCAGAGAAGAATGAAGAGCAAAGAAGAGCTGAAGATTAATGCATTGAAAGAGAGAGTGGCTGAAGGCAATAAAGACAATGTAAAACTATAAACATTGCACATCCTTCCATCAAAATACTTTGGATGGCAAAGCTATTCAAGGCAGCAATTTGAATTTGTAAATTTACAGCCTTTTAATGATCTGATATGATTCTAACCACTGCCTGAAATTTGATTGGATGCCCTTTAACATTCCTTTCTATGGCAGGCCTGCAAACAAATGTTCTTGTTCTTTTTAAGGCTACAAGGACAGTCATGAATGAATTTTTGTATAAGGGCTTTTGTCATTGCAGGTGTTCAAGTAGCCCTGTTTTGCTCAAGTGTTTACATACTATGCATTTTTAATAGCTTTCTGCTCCAAATTCCGCTCTTAGACATCAGTGATGAAGTTCCTTTGTGCAGTGTTGGAATGGGCACTTGGCATAGATTCACAGCCCCATGGTGGAATGGTCTGCATGGCGAGGACTGGGATCGAAACCCAAGCTCTCCAACACATGTGCTACTGTGAGTGCATGCTGCTCCTTTTGGGGAATAGCAGCAAGGTGAGTCCCACTGAACGTTCCCCCCCACCCCGCCTTCCCACTTCTCCTTGCCATTGCATGGTGCACAAACAGGGTCACATGCATGGCTGGTACCCCTTTCCTCCCATCAGTACGGTTACAAACAATAAGGACAGGATTTTGCTCAGTGTTCTGTATATAGGTATTGCATGCCACCAAAACATGGCCATGTATGGGATGGAAGCACAAGCAGTGTTAACATCACCCTGTAGCATAAGAGGACAGGAAGTGAAAAACATCACTATCTCCACTTGAAACTTCAAGGGGAAAATATGTGGGCAGAATTTGAAACCTGCAGGCAGTCAACACGGTCCCAAAAGTAGCTGAGAAGGGCAATAGGTAGGTTCCACTGAGTCAGTGAATCACTGCTATTGAGCTCTCAGCAGAATTTGAAGCTGCCATTGGCAGAAGCACTGAAATTGGAAATACTGCCTGGCCTATGTCAGAGGTGAAACCCCTGCAGCAGCCTCCAGAGACAGAGATAAGTGACATTTGCTCCTCCCTGTACTAGCAGGGTGAATCTGGTCCATACATTTCAGAAAGATGTATTAGTGATTCTAAACCTGTCTCCTTTCTGGCTGGCACTTCTAAATTTCAGGAATGGGACTGTGTTCTATTTTATTTATCTAGGACTCAGTTGTGACTCAGACAATGAGCCCACAGAGGGCAAAAAAGGGTGAAGGAAGAAATCCTCTGCACCTTTATGTCGACTACCTGACTTTGGCTGTGTAGGAATAAGCAAGACTTTGTGCCTACTCAGTCGAGCTGATGGTAGAAATTTTTCAAATAAATGTTTTTCTATGAGGAAATGCATTTTTTTGTAAAAGCAACACTTTTTGCAGGAAAGAGCTTGTTTCAATGAATTTCCCATTTTGGAAACAAAAAAAGCTTTGAAATTGTTGACATGTCCTATGTCAACATTTTTGAAGCAGAAAGTTTTTTTTTTTTTTGTTCAAGACCCTTTTTGTTCAAAAATGTGTTAATTTAAAATAAAACATGTAAAAACAATAAAAATCAAAATGCCAGAATCAAGAGAGAACATTTCAAAGTAAAATGTTTTGACCCCCCCACACCCCCCGCAACTGAACTTTTTATTAGATTTGCAGTTCACCACAATTTGAGATTTTGACTTTTCATCCCAATTCAGGATGGAAAAAGTATTTTGAAATCTATTTTTTTCCCAGGGCAGAATTGTTTCATGCCAAGTTCTACTGCTTCCTTTCCCCCCTAGAGCTGGTGAGTCCAGAATAAGTGGGTTTTGGCTTTACCCTTCTTAACCACTGGCTAGAGTAGCTGAGCTAGTGTGGGAGAAGGGAATAATTTTACTGCTTCCACATATCAGCAGTAAATTATTACTCCACCTCTTCCCCCAGACATGAGGAAGGAAGAAGTGGGGGAGGAATTATACCTCAGAAGTAGATCTGTCCCAGTGTTGTTTGTACAGTGCACAGGGCAATGAGGTTCTTAAGCACTATCTCATTATTTCTACCTCAGCAGAAATAATGACAAATAATAACTTACCGTTGGGGTGGTGCAGTGCGCAAGGGGTCACAAGAGAGCCCTTAATGAATGACAACGTTGGTCACTGAAGTATTTTATTTATCCACAGAGCGGGTATACATTAGTCAGGAGCAGTGTAAACTTTTCTACACTGTCCCAGCAATACATTTTCCCCCAATCTAGATGGATCATTTTGAGGTAAGAAAGTATTTCAGTCTCCATGCCTATTTAGGCCCTGATCCAAGTTCCTTTGGAGTGGATGGGAAAGCTCTCATCAACTACGTTGGGCTTTGGAGTATATCCTAAACTTCCTAAAGTCTTGGTATCTCTGTTGAGACTGCCATCAAAAGCTACCAGTTGTTCTGGTTTTTTACAATATGAACAGATGTCTGCTGAGTATTGGACTGCAAACACCAAACTCATCTAGCATAGACCACCAGACAATCAACAAATAGAATTAATAACATCCATTTTCTATCCTGGGCTGGATTCAAGTTGGCAACCGAGAAGAGAAAGGTTTTCCAATTTTTCCTCCAGGGCCACCAATCCGCCTCCTTTTCACCACATGTTTGTTTTAAAAATAATTACTTTCTAAGTTCATAGCTATTAAATTTCTGTCTTTCTGCCCCACCCACTTACTAGATTTATATACAGTATCTTTCTATTTTATTTATGACATTCAGCACACAACAACTCTTCTTTATTGCCCTTCCTTTTCCACACACTTGGTCGATGGGACATTTACTTTGGGCTCGATAATTGGGCAAGCAGCTCCCAGCTCTGGAGCCAATCTGTTTGTCAGCCAGCTGGAGTAGTTACAAGAATACTGAAATATGCACCATCCCCTAGGAGGCTGACAGCCTGCTTTCAGAATTGGCTCATTTTCTCCTCGTGCTTTGCTGGCCTGTGGCCTTCTACTTGAAGTCCATTCCTTCATCTTCTAAGTTGGCAATTACCTCTTGATTTTATGGTGATAATATCTGAGTAAAGTAGCTGTTCTAACCTTATACTACATATATAAGTGTTCTAAGAACTGATTTGATTATAATGCTTACATTTATCCCTATGAAACCTTCAATGAATCAACAATGTGACTTTCATGCAAGATATATACAAAAGATTATTTTAAAACAGTGTTAAGAGCTGGAGGAAAATCCATAAATGCAAGAAAATTTAGTTGAAGTTTCTCACTTGACTTTTGACTCTTGCCATTTTACCTAGGCACTGTGGTAGAGAGAGCGCATAAGTTAACAGACCTCTCTAATGGGTAAGTATAAGCAGTGATGAGCTCCCAAAATCCTAAGAACCGGTTCCCTATCGGGTTCTCGGTAGCACTTTGACGGTGGCGGGCTGGGGAGAGGTCTTCACTTGCTCCGGGTTTTCGGCGGCGTTTCGGTGGCAGGTACTTCACCCAGAGCGAGTGAAGACCCCCACCACCACCACCGAAGACCCGGTAGGGAACCGCGCGGTGAGTACAAACTCCATGTGCCTGTCTCCCCCCACCATCCAACCCCAACCCACGTCCTGCCCCCGACTGCCCCCCTCAGAACCCGCAACCCATCAACCCCCCCCGCTCCTTGTCCCCTGACCACCCCCTCCTGAGACCCCACCCCGTAACTGCCCCCCAGGACTCCAACCCCTACCAAACTCACCCTGCTCCCTGTCCTCTGATTGCCCCAACCCCATTCACCACCACCCCAACAGACCCCCGGAACTCCCACACCTACACAACCCCCACCTTCCCCATCACCTGACCACCCCCCGCAGAGCCTCTGCCCCCTCCAACTGCTCCCTGCCCCTTATCCAACCCCTTCTCCCAGTCCTGGCCCGGCCCCCTTACCATGATGCTGTATAAGGATGCCGCGCGGCCGCTGGAGCTCGCAGCCCCACCCCCTTACCAGGCCGCTCAAAGTGGCAGGAGCTGCAGAGCTGCCCAGAGCGCTGGCACCGGCAGCGTGGCGTACTGGGGCTCTGCGAGGGGGGAGAGAAGCGGGGGAGGGGCCGGGGGAGCCTCCCCAGCTGGGATCTCAGGCGGGCTGGGCAGGAGGGTCCCGTGGGCCAGATGTGGCCCGCTGACTGGAATTTGTTCACCCACCCGCCCCGTTAGGAACCAGTTCTACATTGGCTTCTAAATTTAACAACCAGTTCTTGTGAACCGGTGCAAACCGGCTCCAGTTCACCACTGAGTATAAGTGTTACTTAGAAGGTTACTTTAATCCCAACACTTCCAGCTTTGCAATGATTTCAGTAAAATTCTTAGGGTATGTCTATGCTTAAAATGCTGCAGCAGCACAGCTGTAGTGCTTCAGTGTAGCCCAGGGTAGTCAATAGGCAGACTGCAGGTCAAATCCAAACCACCAGATGCTTTTGAAAGGACCCCAAAATCTTTTTATTTACTTATTATCATCATTGTTGTTGTTGGGTTTTTGTTTTGTTTTTTCCTCTGGAGTCTGGACCTTGGCTATACCTTGACCAAGAAATTGGGACTTTGTCAAAAAATAATTGACTACCTCTGATGTGGACACTCAATACAGTGACAGCAGAGGTTCTCCCATCGCTGTATTAATCCACCTCCCTGAGAGGCAGTAGCTAGCTCAACAGAAAAATTCTTCCTGTCTACACCAGAGGTTAGATGTGCATAGCTATATCACTTAGGCCTGGTCCACACTACGAGTTTAGGTCGACTTTAGCAACGTTAAATCGAATTAAGCCTAGACACGTCCACACGACGAAGCCCTTTTTTTCTACTTAAAGGGCCCTTTAAACCGGTTTCTTTACTCCACCTCCAACAAGGGGATTAGCGCTAAAATCGGCCTTTGCGGGTTGGATTTGGGGTAGTGTGGACAGAATTCAACGTTATTGGCCTCCGGGAGCTATCATAGAATCATAGAATCATAGAATATCGAGTTGGAAGGGACCTCAAGAGGTCATCTAGTCCAACCCCCTGCTCAAAGCAGGACCAATTCCCAGCTAAATCATCCCAGCCAGGGCTTTGTCAAGCCGGGCCTTAAAAACCTCCAAGGAAGGAGACTCCACCACCTCCCTAGGTAACGCATTCCAGTGTTTCACCACCCTCCTAGTGAAATAGTTTTTCCTGATATCCAACCTGGACCTCCCCCACTGCAACTTGAGACCATTGCTCCTTGTTCTGTCATCTGTTATACAGGCAACTATTTAGAGAGTTTACTAGGGCAACAATGTCTGAAATGTTGTAATTCTTAATGACAATACATGTGGCTTTAAGATATCTAGAGGGGATAAAATGGAGTCTTAGGGTACGTCTACACTACGGGATTAATCCAAATTTATATAATTCGAATTTTGGAAACAGATTGTATAAAGTCGAATGTATAAAGAGGCATTTTAACTGGAAACATGTACCAAACCTGTACCAACAATTTCTTGTATTTTAACCTTGAAAATCAGAAATTGGAAAGTGTAATTTTATAGCCAGCAATAATTCACAATAGAAAGTGATTCCCTGGCTAGCCAAACTTGCAGTAGTATGCCCTTGCTGAGACTGTAATTATAACGTATGCAATACATACAGTATATCAGTTAAAAAGCTATGGAAAGTGCTGCTCCATTTAAGGAGCAATGGAAACATCTATAATTCTTCTGAAATGTCCTGGAATTTGTCATTTTAACTGAAACCCTTTACACTATTGTATTTTGAGTCTGAATAAATTTAGCATCACTGGTATTTCATTTTCTCTTCTCTTGATCTTTATTTTACAATCAGACAGAAAAATATTGTATAGAGACCACTCAAGCTTTTTTAAACCAGGAGGCCTGTTTCCCTAATATGGGATGTTAGGCCTAATCTACTAGTCTTTTCCTTTGTGAGCCTCCTTTTGCTTCACATATTTCTCTTTACTTTCCTCTCTGTGCCATATTGTTTCCCCTTTGAGTAGGGGATCATAAGGATGGCACTGTCTCCTCTCAGGCTGAATCTAATGCTGTGTAATTCATCGTTCAAAGCAGCAAACTAGTGAGTTGCCAACAATTCTCTGTTCTGAAAAGCAGCATGGTGACATTTACATTGTGCCTTTCATCTAAATAATGTGCAAACTACTAGACAGTCACCACTATTAAAGAATATCCTTCCAAAAGCGTGTGCCATCTAACAGCACACCAGACTGACTCAGATGGATGAATGGTACCTACTCAGAGCTTCACAACTCTGGGGGAGACCTTGTTTCAGAACTAACCTCCTTTCGTAGCCTCTGTACATATTCAATCACCAGTTCCCCCTCTGCCTTAGTGCCACCCTTTCAGTAGTCTATGATGAGATCCAGGGGTTTCTCACCTTTCTCCCATGCAGGAGATCAAATGGGGCAAATCCTGTGGATCCTTGGGGAACCTCCATATGAGCAAATAACAGATCAGATGACATTTCATCCCAGTCACTTGTCCTCTTGTTTGCATACATTTCCAGCATAGATTTCAGTGCCCCATTGAACCTTTTAGTTAAACCATTTGTCCCGGGGTGATATGGGGCAGCCTTCAGGTATTCTACCCCACACATCGTCCATAATTCACTGAAAGTTGGGACATGAAATTTGACCCATGATCTGATAGGATCTCCTTAAGAAAACTGTCTTGATTAAAAATAATGAATAGAGCTTTTGCCACTGTGTCAGCCTCTATATTGGACAGAACAATTGCCTCTGTATATCTAGCAGCATAGTCCACTAGTACCAAAATAAAATTATTTCCCTTCTGGGTAGACAGGGCAAAGGCCAACAATATCCATAGCCACCTTAAAAAAATACCTCTTTGATCACAGGTAGTAGGTGAAGCAGAGCTTTTGGGGGCCCTATAGGCTTCTTCCATTTCTGACATAAGTCACGAGAGTATTTCTTCATCTCATTTGGAATATTTGGCCAGTAAAAATTCCTTTTTAATCTCTCATATGTCCTCTCTGACCCCAAGTGACCTGCTGAAGAACAGTTGTGGACTAACAACATTAATTCCCCATGATGCTTAGCAGGCACAATCAATTGCTGGTAAGGCTTCTCGGGACTTCTGTTCTTCCCCACAGGACTATCCTTGCACATTCCTCCTTTAACTTCAAAAAACCTTCCCCTATCTTCCTTTGAAGGTGATTTCTCTTATGCTCTCTGGGAAGGTGTCTGCTCTCCATTCTGCTGCAAAGTCATGGCATTGTCCAGCACTATGAGTTGCCTTAGGGAATGGGAGGTGGTTCCTTGCATTCCTGGAGACAAACTTCCTTGCTCTGCTGAGCCAGAGCTGGAGATGTCCTTGCGCCACTCCGCTGTATCACTGTTCTCACAGTCCCATTCTGAAACCAAACAGCCATATTCCTTTTTATCATGAGTCACTATATTAACAGCTTTGGACATAGTCAATATATCATTACCAATTAAATGCTATTCCCTACCCCAACCTTTATATGGAGCTCTTAGACTTTACCACACCAGCTGGACTTATGCTAAAGGCACAGTAGTTTCTAATTTCCTCAATGCCCGGCATTTTATATTTTCCCCAGGGAGCATGTAAGTTTCCCTAACCATGCCTTCTCTGACAGAGAAATCTGGGGGCCAATGTCTCTCCAACTTTAGCATACCTTGCCATTCATCTTGGTAATTTTAATAAACTCTTTATCAACCTCCAATGGTTCAGATCTTATAGAATTCACTAGGATCCCCTAAGGCACCTCTATGGGTTCTGTGTTTAAGATAGCGGCATTAATCTGATCTGGACAGGGTGTGAGTTTATATTCTCCTTGTTTAGGGCAATCTTGTTTTTCATGTGTTTAGTGGAGCCACATGAGAACCATTTCCTTGGACAGTCCTCCCGTGATAGAGGTCTGTGAGTATGATTACCAGGAGGGGTGGTAGGTGCCTATATTCTCCACTGCCCTCTCTTTTCCCAGGGATATACCAGGGGCCTATTTTTACTCCAGGTTTTTGCCCTTCCCTTTGGGGCTTACTCTCCCTGAACAGCCTTGCCTGTACATACAAGGCAGCTGATTCAGCAGGAGCTTCTACTGACCCTGAACATTTATCCCACACAGCCATGCACAACTTGCCATGGGTGTCTCCTTATTCTTAATCCACTTTTTCAAATAATCCATCATTTTCTGCACAAATTCCTTGTGACTTAATTTATCAACCTTTCTAAGGTTCTTGAACCTGAGTCAGTACGTTTCTGGTGTAATCTGAAACCGTTTTAACTGAGACATTTTAAAAACATATTTCCTTGCATCGTTTACACCATATTCATTATCTGTAATGCTTCACTTGTCAGTTTAGAGAAACGTACCACCATTTTTTGGCTCTCAGGAATGTTTTAAATGTTGCAGATTCTTTCAAAGGTGGTCAAATATTGCTCGATACAATCCATTTCCTTGTAACTGGGGTACAATTTGTCCCAACTGGGTGGCTTTGGGAAGCATTGGTTACTGCTGGAGGAGTTTGTATCTTCGTCTTCAGGGTCTCGAGTTGCTATTCCCTCTCCTCACACTACAGCACTTCGAGCTCGAAGGTTCGCTGTTGTGCTGCTTCTTGTGGCTGCTTTTCTGCCTCCCTCTCCGATCAACTTCCCATTTCTGCTGCTCACATTCTTTGCTTTCTCTGACGGCAAACTAGCCAGTTCCAACTTCGTGGATCTTTTGCTGATGCTTATTTTTATAGTTTCTTTTGCCTTATTTTGCTCACCCACAATAAATCAATAGAAAATAACAAAACTGTTACCTTGTTTGTCTGTTTCTGACCTTCTCATTTCTGAATCTATTAGAATCTAATTGATCAGCATGTGAAGTGTAAACATCAGCCAACCAGCAAACAACATTTAGCTATCCCAGCAAACAGCTGGAAGAGATAGCTTGGTGGTTTGAGCATTGGCCTGCTAAAGCCAGGGTTGTGAGTTCAATCCTTGAGGGGGCCATTTAGGGATCTGGGGCAAAAATCTGCCTGGGGATTGGTCCTGCTTCAAGCAGGGGGCTGGACTAGATGACCTCCTGAGGTCCCTTCCAACCCTGATATTCTATGATTAAACTGTGTGTAAACCCTGTTTCAAATACGCCATGGTGGAGCCCAGAATTATGGGCCAGCTTGTTACCCCTCTTCCTTAGAAAAAGAGAGATGTGCTGGAGCTAAAATAGGGTAACAGGAAGCTGTTAGCTATCCCAGACAAACTTCTCAGGCATCTGCAAGCCTTTATTGTGCCTTGTAGGTAACAGTACACCCCAGTCCCTGAGCCCCTTTGAAGAGCATGCTGTTGTGGTATCCAGCCTCTGTTACTGAACACAAAGTAATTTCCAAACCTGCTGCTTCCAAAGACAGTGTGTATACCAGCTTACTTGATTCAATTAAGAATTCACATGTATGATAAAACAAAGATAAGTTTATTAACAAACACAGAGATTCAAGTGATACTGAGTAAGGATAGTAGAAAGAGGTAGGGTTACAAATATAACCCTGATAAGAGACTAAGCTTACTTTAGTGGGCTAAAATCTTTGTCTAGCGTAAGTTTCTCACCTAAAGCAACTTCTCAACATGACCAGCCCCCAGGGCCAGGGTCCAATATTTATTAATCCAAGTAGCGCTGTCCTTTTTGCTCCTCCCATGATGGTTAACCACAGTCTCTTTTTTCACCATTTCATATGGTCCAGTAACCTTTGAAAAGTGTTCTTGCTTGCTTGTTCCCCAGAGTACTAGAGCCATGTCCCTTTTCTCATTCTCTTGTTAATTTGCTTTTCCTGTTGACTTGTGATGCAAATGTTATTTCCCATTGTTTTTGGCTTATCCTACTCCCTTTACATCCAAGAGCTAGGAGGGCAGGCAAATCAACCGTCCTTTGTGTAGAATGTTGTTTACCAACCTTTCCTGGTTACATGCTTTGAATACATTTTTAGTACATACCTACAACTTCTTGAATAACACCTCTACATGCACCTCACAATGATTATGATGACCAGTAAGATATAAGCTCTTACTTGATACCTTATATGACATTCTTTATATATAAATAGTATGACAGAAATGTGAAAGGTAGTGAGTTTGTCAGGCCTGATAGGAGTTGCCATCACATGTCAGTGAATCCTTTGACTACAAGGGCTGATATGATTATACATACTCAGTCACATTTTCTTGATGCACCTTCAGTTTTCCTTAGAGTTTTCTCATCCAAATATTAACCAGCTTTATTCTTGCTTAATGTGTGAAGTCTGATAAGATACAAGTAGAGGTTCATAGGCAGAGCTTAAGGAGACAAAGGACCATTATATCATCTAGTCTGACCTCCTGTATCACACAGACCATTCCATTTGACCAAGTTAGCCCTGTATTGAACCCAATAACTTATGTTTCACTAATGCATATCTTCCAGAAAGGGATCCAGTCTTAATCTGAAGACATCAAGAAAAAAGATGGAGAATCCACCACTTCCCTTGGTAGTTTGTTCCAGTGGTTAGTCACCCTCACTGTTAAAAATTTGTACCTAATTTAGAATTTGTATTTGTCTGTCCTCAGCATCGATCCATTGGTTCTTGTTATGTCATTCTCCACTAAAGAGCCCTATAGTACCCAGTATTTTCTCCCCAAGCAGGTATTTATACATTGGAATCAAATCACCTCTCAATCTTCTTTTTGATAAGCTAAACGGATTAAGCTTTTTAAATTTCTCACTGGAAGACATTTTTCTCTAATCCTCTTTGTGGCTCTTTTCTGAACCCTCTCCAATGTTTTAACATCTTTTTTTAAATGTGGGCATGAGACCTGTACACAATATTCCAGTGTCAGTCTCACTAATGCCATAAAGAGAGGTAAGATCACTACTCTTAGTCACTATTCCCCTGTGTAGACTCCCAAGCATCACTTTAGCCCTTATTACTATCGCATTGCACTGGGAGTTTGTCCATTATGACCCCTACTTTATTTTCAGTGGCACTATCTGCTTTCCAGGATACAATCCTCTATTCTATAGGTATGATTTGCTCTCCTTGTTCCTAAATGGGTATGACTTTGAATTTGGCTGTATTAAAATGCATTGTGTTTGAACAGGCCCAGCTAACCAAGTGATGCAGATTGCTCTGCATGACTGCCCTGTCCTCATGATTAACCACTCAAGAGCCCTGTTCATAAAACTCAAGCTTCTGGGTTTCAGATGGCTACAAGCAGAGGTCAAGAAGGGAATTTTTCCACCCAGTGTATTCTGGGAGGTTTTTTTATTTATTTTATTTTATTTTAATCTTCTTCCACTGAAGTATCAGGGATGGCTACAGCTGGAAATGGGACATTGGGCAGGTTGGGCCCAAGACTCTAAGGTGATTCTGAGCATTCGGTCTCTCGGGTGCTTGGTTGGTTGGCTCTTGCTCACATGTTCAGGGTTTAACTCATCACCCTGTGTGGGATCAGAAAGTAATTTTCCCCCAGGTCAGATTGGCAGTGACCTTGGAGATGTTTTGCCTTCCTCTGCAGCATGTGGGTGTTGGTCACCTGCCAGGATTATCTGAGTATATGTCACTTAATCATTTCTGCCATTGCGAGGGTTTTGACCACTATTGTTCCTCAGGCCCTCCTATTCTCTACCTGTGGCACATAATGGTCTAGTCTCCTGTGCCCTGAAATACTGTGGTCTAATTTTGGCTGTTGTGTTTACTGTGCAGATGCTGGTTGGTGTTGATGGCCTGTGCTACACAGGAGGTCAGACTACACAATCTGGTGGTCTCTTCTGGCCCTAAACTCTATGACACTCTGCCAGTCTTTGGATGTCATCCACAAATTTCATCAGCAATGATTTTTTATTTACTTCCAAATCATTGATGAAAATAGTGAATAGTGTGAGACCTACTACCAATCTGTACAGAATCCCACTAGAAACACCTCCTGAAATAATGTCCGCCAAGTTGCCCACATCTTGTATAACTCTACAACTCACACCCTAACTACTGGACAATATTTCCTGTCTGCCATGTTGTAGTTTTCTTTGAATAAACAACGGACAACAAGTTTCCAGATCTGTCGATCCAGTACCTCTCGGCAGCCCTCAAATTTATTTTTTAAAAAGATTTGAAAAATGAAAATGTCTGTAAATCACCCTCTCTTCCAACTCTACTGTACATGAATGTATCTGTTTCTAAATCTTAACAAATACAGTACTGGGCAGACATAGAATGAAACCTGAGCTGAAATAAGCAAGGATTATTACTTTTTTAAATAATGCCAGAATAACCTACTAAAGTGTTATCAGTCTAGAATTACAGTAAGCTTACATTAATCTAAATTCCCATCTTCATCTTTCATTGCTGTAATTGGGTCATTTGCTTAAGCCTTCCAACCTAATTACTAAACTGCATTGTGCTTGGTAGTGCCATTTGTTACTCCCAAAAATAGTTTTTCTGCTTGAGTTGGAAAATTCTCAAACTATTTGGTTTGCCCCTACATGTTCCTAATTCTCACAAGATTAGCCAACATAGAGCATCTTTGTTTTGCAGTTGTTAGGGCTCTAAAGCAGTTGTTGGGTCTCTGTATGCTGAACATTTCTCACCACTTAACTCCAATCTGAATTATTGGAAGTGAAGAGGATGTAGCTCATTGATGAAAATTTTAAAGACAGAGGAAGTCTCCATGGAAAAGTTTTCAGGAGATGAAAGTGTTGTGAATTATCTATAGTATTTGCATCAAAGCTTGGCAGAGGGAAAAATAATCCCGCAGAAAATTTCAACTTTTGTGTGAAAAATTGAAAACCAAAATATTTTGATTGGGAAACCATGGTGCATCATCACAGTGATAGTTTGGGTGCCTTGTTATCCCATTCTCCTCCATAGGCTGGGCTCCTGAGTCAGAATACCTTTCCCACAATGCACTACTTTGCTCTTCATGAGCTACTGTGGTACAACATGGAAGATACATTCCAATTTGGTCAACATTTTCATCTAGTCAAAAACAATTTTATTTGGAAAACAGCATCAGTAGGAAATTTTTGACCAGCCCTAATGTGCATCCCAAAAGGGGGATTTGTACGTGTGTATTTGTATTTGTGTGTGCAATGTTTTCAAAAATGGTAAGTGATTCTAGACACCTCAATTCTTGGACACCTAACTAGAGTTTATTTAAAGGAGCCTGATTTTAAGAGGTCATGTGTTCTGCACTTTCTGAAAATCAGGCCTTTTAAGACATCTAAAATTGAATATTCCATAATGGAGACGCCCAAAATCATTAGCCACTTTTCAAATCTTGGCTGTATAGGTAGATTGATACTATAAATAGAATTGTTGAGTCAAGGCATATGCTTATTTGTGTAGTCACAGGCACAGCAAATAGTAATGAGTTTCAGAAATAAATAATTTACATGAGAAAGATATGATCTAACTCACAAGCAGGCAAAAATAATGGTTAAAAAGTATAACTATGGTGATATTATTTCATTGGGCAATTCAAGACTAATTAGGGATAAGGAACCCAGTTTGGGTAAAATGGAAAGCAATCCAATCCTTCATCCAAAATGTGAGCCAAACCCCAATTAGAAAATAATGTTTTTGAGGTTTGAAAATATTTGACAACTCTTTTCAAAGTTATTTTTTCACTTTTGCACATTCCTGCCCAGGCTTCTAGTAAATAGGGCACTGGACTGGGAGTCAGTGTTTGTCTTGACTAGTTATGCTTTAAGCTCTTTGCAGCAGGGACTGATTCTTACTGTGTGTTTGTACAGCACCTGCCACATTAGGACCCTGATCTCTGTTAGGGCCTCAAAGTGATTTTATAATGCATATAAATATTATTAATAATAAATCCTGGCCTGGAAGAGGAAAGGCTGCTCTCAAACTATTTCTGTCCCATTCCTGATATATTATAGATCTATTGAAAATATCAGTGCCCAGTCAAGTTTCACAGATCCTAGAAATTTGGATTAATATCCAGATTTTTAAGTACTTGGCAAATTCCCTTGCTTTGCCTTTTTTCAGAATAACCCTATACATGAAACAGTCTCTTTCTTCTGATTCCTCCCTCCAGGCTTGGTCTACACCTAAACATAGGTTGAACTAGCTACATTCCCCAGGGCTGTAAAAAATGTCACACCTTGTGCATTATAGTTAGGTCAACTTAACCCTGGCCCCAACAGACAAAACCAACTACGGAAGAGATCATTCAAACCACCAAATCATTAAAAAAATGGGAAAGCTCCTGGCAAGGATAACTTGAATGCAGAATTGTTCAAGATATATCCTAAATTAGCAGCATCTATCCTGGCCCCGCTATTTACCTTAGTCTGGGAAAGGAGAAAAGTACCAGATGAGTGGACCAATGGGGTTATAGTGAAGGTACCAAAGAAAGGAACTCTCAGTGATTATAATAACTGGCGTGGTATCACACTTTTATCTGAGCCAAGCAAAGTATTGTGTAAGATCAGAATCCAGAGGTATATCAGAGGCAGTCAATAGCGTTCTCAGAAAAGAGCAAGCCAGTTTCGGAAAGGGCATGGATCTTCACTCTACAAAACATAATAGAACAATGCTTAGAATGGCAATGGCAACTCTACATAAACTTCTGTGACGGGGCAAGGCCAGATAGCTGTAGAAAAGTAGTGGGAGACAGATATATTAGCCACAGGCTAAACAAATCCCTGTTACCAGAATAAGTAAATGGCAGCAGCTCCAGGTCAATTAAGACACCTGGGGCCAATTAAGATCTTTCCAGAAGGCAGGGAAGACAGCTAGGTTGATTGGGACACCTGAAGCCAATCAGGGGCTGGCTGAAATTAGTTAAAAGTCTCCCAGTTAGTCAGGTGGGCATGTGTTTCAGGAGCTGTAGGAGGAAGCCGTGCTGTTGGAGAAACTGAGCAGTACAAACCATATCAGGCACAAGGAAGGAGGCCCTGAGGTAAGGGTGAAGGAGATATTGAGGAGGTGGGGGCTGCTGTGTGGAAGTGGCCCAGGGAACTGTATGCATCCTGTTTTCAAAAAGTCAGCTACCATTCTATTAGGGTCCCTGGGCTGGAGCCTGGAGTGGAGGGCGGGCCCGGGCTCTCACCTTTTTCCCTTCTTTCCCTTCCCCCCGATCAATCACTGAGACTGGGAGACAACAGGGACTCTGCGAGGGAGGGTTGCTTCTCCTCACCTCCCTTGCTGGCTTATGATAAAAATGGCTCAGTAGGCTGTGACCCTTGCCTCTAGAGAGAGAAGGGCTATGTGGAAGGTCACAATGAGCCTCTGAGGCTAGCAAAATCTGCCAGGAAGACATGGAGACAAGGTCAGAGCTTTGTCACACTTCGTAGACTTTGAGAAGGCTTTTGATATCATTCACAGGACCAGCATATGGCACATTCTGCAGGCAATAGAATCCCTCTCTGTATAATCAACTTCATCAAAAGCTTTTATTTCAACTTTACATGCAGCATTGAAATGTTTTGAAGTCAAAACAGGAGTACATCAGGGATCCTCTTCAACATTGCCATTGACTGGGTAATGCAGCGTACAACAGAACATGTGCCAAGAGACATTAAATGGACACCCTTCTCATTCCTTGAAGACCTGGACTTCGCAGATGATCTCGCTCCCCTATCACATACCCAACACCATATACAAGAAAAAACAACTCGACTCAACGCATTCAGCCACCAAATTGGACTGAAAAATTAGCCACAATAAGACGTATATCATGACCTCTAATATTGTCTCACCATCACCAGTAGAGGATTATGTTCTCACCAATGTAGAAACATTCACATACTTGGGCAGCACCATCAGCCAGGACGGTGGAACAAGCCAGGACATCCATAACAAAATCAATAAAGCCAGGAACACCTTCATTAGCTTAAACACAGTCTGGAAATCATCAAAATACAACACCAAAACCAAATTCAAGATTTGTTAGAGCTGCGTACTTTCAACATTACTTTATAATGCAAAATGCTGGGTAATGAGAAAGTATGACCTGTCCAAACTGTCTTCATTCCATACAACCTGCCACAGAAAAATCCTGTGTATCTTTTGGCCCAGAATAATCCCAAACCAAGATCTATTGACACAGGGCAGCCAAGAAGATATGAGCACCATCATTGCCAGGAGACGGTGGAGATGGATTGGCCATGTGCTTAGGATGGAAACTGATTCCATCACCAGAGTGGCAATAAGATGGACACCTGAAAGCAAGCAAAAATGAGGCCGCCTGAAAACAACATGGCAAAGAGCTGTGGAAGCTGAGCTGAAAAACCTGGGGCACAGCTGGGGAACCATTGAAAGACTTGCCAGAAAGAGACAGGAGTGGAGGAGCTTCGTCACTGCCCTAAATGCCAGAGACATAATAGGAACATGATGATGATGATGATGAACCCTGGGCCCCCGTAGACACATCTGGGACAAATGAAGAATCCTTTCATCAATCTAGCTATCGCCTCTCAAGGGGGGGGGGGGTGTTTACCACAGTGATAAAAAGCAAAAAAAACCTTCTGCCACTGTAATAAGTGTTGACACTACAACAGCATAGCTGGCAGCAATGACTTAATCAAACTTGTCTGACTAAAGTTAAGCACCTCATTCCACAGTCAGGCACACAAAATTATAATTAACAGCTAACCTCACAGCAGCCTGAAAAACTCCTCACCCTCATGTACAAACCCTTCCCTCTGTATCCGTCTCAGCAAATCGATGCATCCTACATTGTGCCCCAAAGATCAATATTAGAGCTGTCCAGAGGACAACAGTTCTGTTTTGCAGCAGCGTTAGAGAGGGTTCAAAACTTGCTTTTGCTCTGTATTTGAACAAAACCTTTTGAATGTTTTTGTGAAATGGAATTGTGTCAAGATATCCATTTTCAAATAAAAAAGAACTCATAAAAAGCCCAGAATAAAATTAAAAAAACACTTTCTGACAAAAGCTTAGTGAAAACCAGGACTCCTCTGCAAAATATTTGGGCTTCAACAGAACACTGTATTTCAGCAGAATTCATTTTGTCAAAAATGTTACAGACAGTTCTAGTCACCAGGGGCTATCTGGGGCAAAGGATAGGAGCTTGTTCCAAAGCTTGAAGGCCCCCCTCAAGCTTTACTGCCATCCCCCTCTCTTGTATACTAAGCAGAATCCAGATCCAGTGTTTCCACATATAGTCAGTGTGTCTGTCTGGCTACTTGTTTTCTCTGACATCACAGTGGGACAAATCCCAAGGTCTTTACTCATTGAAGTCTATCACAGTCTATCTATTGCTGTGGATGCACTTAGAAAGGAAGGATGGTCCAGCAGTTAGGACATTAGCCTAGGACTCGGGAAGCCTGCATTCAACTCCCTGTGCTGCCACAGGCCTTCTGTGTGATACCGAGCAAGTCACTTAGCCTCTCAGTGCCTCCATTCTGCATCTGTAAAGTGGGGATAATAGCATTGCCCTGGCCGGTAGTGGTATTTTAGGACAAATACATTAAATATTGTAAGATCCTCACATACTGCAGCAATGGGAGCCATATAACTATGTAAGATAGAAAGCACCACTGAAGTCAATGGGATGACTCAAGTAATTGCTACTTGGATTGAGGAAGGGGTGGAGGACTGATTTCTGAGCTAGGACTTGACCAGTTTAGTAGCAGCATGGGCCAAATTGATAAGTGAGATAAGTAGAAATAAATCCATTTACCTGTCTGCTCTGAACTAATTAGCTGACCATACCTCTGGATGCAGTACCTTATTAATATGGTGTTGGAGAAAGTTACACCAATTCTTTAAAACGGACAAAACCTTGAGTAGTCATGAGAGCTAATAGACTAAATGAGGTTCTGGTTTCCAGTTTGTGTAAATCAGTAAATTACTGATAACATTTCATGCCTTTAGCAGTATTAATTTTTAGCCTACCACAGTGACTTCATGGTGACTGTATGTTTAATAATTCAATTAGTCATTTGCAAGTGAAGTGTTCTAATTGATTATTTTTCAGCTTCCTCTGGTGATAAAGGTAATGGATGTTTTGGTCAAGCAAATTGGCTTTCTCTCAGTATCTGTTTCTTGATGTCTCTGCCTCTCAAGGAAATGGTACAGTGTATTTCTATAAATAGACCAGTGGCTGGCCAAAAAAGAGCCATGCATTTCCTGACAATGCAAATTTCACACTAGTTTAATTACCACAAATTACATGCCTGAGCCACTACTATTTCAGGGAGCTTTGTAGGAAGCAGGGAATAACTTGGACGGTAACAGATACTGCTTAACAAACAAAAGCGAAATGAATCAAGTGCTCCTGTGAAATGTCAGTGGTTTTCACTTTTGGGAATTGGCTTTCTCAGAAGAGGCTAAAGCAGAAGCTATGAACTGTGTCTCACATTGAGAATTTATATGACATTTATTCAGCTCTCCATCCAGGCTGCATTTGAAAAAAAAAAAAAGAGTAAGCTGTGTGAACATGCGGGCCTGCACACACACAATTAGTTCCGCATTTGCATAAAAGTTGTGAAGTTTTGTATTTTAGCTATGTGTACAAATAGCTGCATGCAGTTTCACTGCTCCCCATGGAGGGACAAGAAGCCAAAAGAAGAGACAGAGTTACCTTAAAATATACCTTGAATGCCAGTCTCTCTGTGTCTCCATAAGGAGCAGTCGATTTCTTTGTGCATTTCTCTCCATGACCTAGAACAGACTCCCTGCCTATCTGCACCTAACAAACATCCCATTGCAAGACTAGCACTGTGCAAAATATGTTTTGTACCTAAAGCAAAACTGCTGGATGTTTGGCCTTTTACCAGTTCCACATTGGCTAGGAAGATCATTGGCTTTTTGCCAGAGACATTTGCATTATTTTGTGGTAGTGAAGAAGTTGTTTTTGTGGTTTAAAAAAAAATCTGCTTTTGCCAACCCCTGGCTTTCCTTTCCCTCTAGATCCAGGCCTAAAGAAAAATAAAATAAAAATAAAAGGCCTGGTACTCTGAGTTTTTTTTGGTACCTTCTAGATTGCAGGTAGGTTCATGGAGAAAATAATGAAGGATTCCTTGTCTAGTGTACAGTGGCATCCTTCCAGTTGGCAGGCTTTATGGAATGGAATTGTTTAACAACTACAGCACTACTAGCTTGAATGCATTCTACACTGGCTATGAATCTGTCAGGTCTACAGGCAAAACAGAGCAGTGCCAAGACTATGATTGCATGGGAAACCTTCGAGGAAAACCCAGTGTGTTGCAGTGTCTGAAGATGGTGCTAGGGGCCATTATGCTTCTCTCCTTGGGATAAGATAGAAAAACAAGGTTCTGACCATTATAGGTCCCTAAAGATCCCATGGATTTTCTCATAAAGGAAAAGGTGTTAATTCAGATGTCTAGACCAAATTCCAACTTGCTTCATTACATTCTGCCTTTCTAAATTGCCCTACCATTTCAATAGGCTATAGTATTCTTCTTTACTACCTATCCTGATGTGCAATATTGCTATGCACTCTCAACAACTGCTGAATTTTGCTTTTGAGGTAGATAAAATTATCTTTAAATATAATTTCTATAATCGCTTGTAAAATAGTTTATGTCAATGTAAAAAAGAATTATAATAATAAGAGAGGGAAAGATGTATTAGATTATGTTGTCCACCCCCTGTAAATGCAAGATATGTCCCCTCACAAAGAACATATATGGCATTAACTGTTTCACTCCCAAACTCTTCATAACAATATGCAAAATGCCATGGCCTTTCGAGGCTCTTAAGAATGTAGTAATTAAACTGATAACACATTTAACATTAGCCAAAAGGTGATATTAATCACCCACCAATGTAAGTATTTTGGAGCTATCACTTACTCTAGCATGAATCTAGAGTAACTCCATTGACTTCAGTGGAGTTGCTCTGATTTTAACTGGTGTAAATGGGAGCAGAATATAGACCTTAATCAATAAAAACTTTTTTAAAAAAAGATTTATTTTACTCCAGGATTATGAGCACTACAGGATTTGGGTGCCCTGCAGTTTCTTCACCTTGTGCTAGGAGCAGTTGTGGGTAAAGACTTTCGCACAGAGAAATTGGAGAGATTGGCTTAATTTTCTCTATATCCTTCCTTTATCCCTGACCTCTGACTTCTATTTTCTCTATAATACAAAATACAATCTTGTTCTTTGAGCACCTCTCCTCGGGTGGTGAACATAGACATATCTCTATTGATTTTGATGTCTATTGGTACACCTCTACCTCTATATAACGCGAGCAAATATAATACGAATTCGGATATAACGCGGTAAAGCGGTGCTTGGGGGGGGGGGGGGGGGGCTGCACAGTCCGGTGGATCAAAGCAAGTTCAATATAACGCGGTTTCACCTATAACACGGTAAGATGTTTTGGCTCCCGAGGACAGCGTTATATCTAGGTAGAGGTGTACCAATTTATGGCAGCTGAGGATCTGGCTCTCATCACTGAATCTCTAAATTCCCCACATTATATCCCACTGAACTCACATCCTACTTCAGCAGATGTTACTTGCATGGTACACAATGATTTACATACTTGGTTTTGCACATATAGCACAACATTTTACTGGCAGGCTATGAGAGGGTGAGAATTTTGATGGCTCTGAGCATGAAGTGACCATATTTATTGTCAGTTCCAGAAGTTAGGCCCTTAAGATTTGGCATACTGAGTAGTACAAACATACAAAACATAATGGGTCAAAGTCATCCCTGATGTAAGCTATTTAGGTCAATGGAGTTAGTTTTTGGAAGAATTCTGCCCAGTTCCTATCAGAACAACATGAGAGCACCAAGAATATTGACTCACTAGCCCTGTAGTCTAATTCCTGGAGATATGTAGATATGTAGGGCTTCTGGGAATGATGATGATACCAAGAAGAGAGGTAGCAACTCTTTAAGTGCAATATACAGAGATTAAAATACCTCTCTTGCAATCTAAAGCTTCTACACTGTGTTAAATCAAGCTATGTATGGGTTGCAAGTGGGCTGGAGGGAGTCTCACAGCACAGCTTTTTCAGTTAAATTGAGCAAGACTAATGGACTAGACACTGTGGTGGTCTGCACTATAGAAAGCCCTAAGATAAGCAGTGTTCGTATGCATCTGTTTCCTAGTGCTCAGGGGGCTAGCTGGTATGTGGGAGATGGTGCAAGCTCAAAAGGAGAGGAGGATGAAGAAAAAATGTTGTGGAACCTGCACAAATGAGCTAGGAATGCTGGCTTCTGGAGGAAAAACTCAAACAATGTGCCGTGAAGGTGTGTGAACAAGTTACATTGTGCCTTAGGCAAGTCCAGCTTCTGTGGCAGATGATAAAAGCCAACACTGACCTCACAGGCATTACAGGTTTCATGTTTTTACTAGGATAGTGATTACAGTGGGTTTTTGACAAGGGGAATCTTTATATGTCACATGTCCCAGTCTACCCCACAGACCAGTGGTTCTCAACCAGGGGTACATGTATCCCTGTGGGTACAGATTGGTCTTCCAGGGGGTCTAGATATTTGCCTAGTTTTACAACAGGCTACATAAAAAGCACTAGTAAAGTCAGTAAAAACTAGAATTTCATACAGACAATAACTTCTTTACATTGCTCTATATACACTATACTCTGACATGTAGGTACAATATTTATATTCCAATTAATTTGATAATTATATGGTAAAAGTGAGAAATTAAGCAATTTCTCAGTAATAGTGTGCTATGACACTTGTATTTTTTGTCTGATTTTGTAAGCAAGTTGTTTTTAAATGAGGTGAAAATTGGGGTATACAAGACAAATCAGACTCTTGAAAGGGGTACAGTAGTCTGGAAAGGTTGAGAACCACTGCCATAGACAACAGAATCTTCTTGGAGGAGGAAGAAGCCAGAATGAAATTTCAGGCCATTACTCCACATGTTAGCTACTGGCACTTGAACGCTTCAATTCACTAAAGAAAAAACAAACATAGTTTCAACATTAGCAATGAAAAGGCAGTTGAGTCACATCTAAAACATGCATTGACAGTTTGGCCTTCTATGAGACTGCAAAATCATTATCATTATGATTCAAGTTGTCCAAATTTGGAATGTCCATCCCGTGGAAATTCTGACATTTAAACATTTGTTTTGGTCCCAAATTGGGATGAAAAATTGAAATTTAAAGAAAATTTAAATTTCACAGAAGGGAAATGCGGAAAAGATTTATTTGGAAATGTTGAAAAATCATAGAAATATAGGGCTAAAAGAGACCTTAAGAGGCCATCTGTCCAGCCTCCTCTCTAGGGCAGGATTAGGTATAGCTAGACCATCCTTGAAAAATGTTTTTCAGATCTACAGTGATGGGTATTCCACAGCCTCCATAGGTAACTTATTCCACTGCTTACCTATCCTTATAGTGAGAAAGGTTTTCCTAATATCTAATCTAAATCTCCCTTGCTGCAAATTAAGCCAGTTACTTCTTGTCCAATCCTCGGTGGACATGGAGAACAACTGATCACTATCTTCTTTATGACAACCTTTTACATATTTGAAGTCTTTAAATCATGATTGGAGGACTTCAGTAACTCAGCCAGGGCTAGGGGTCTCTTACGGAAGGAAGTGGGCAAGGTTTTGTGGCCTGCAATATGCAGGTCAGACTAGATCATTACAATGGTCCCTTCTGGCCTTAAAGTCTATGCCCCACCCCCTCCAGTCTTCTCTTCTATAGATTAGATATGCCCAGTTCGTTCAACCTTTCCTCATAGGTTATGTTTCCTAAACCTCTTTTGTTGCTCTTCTCTGGACTCTCCAATTTGTCCACATCTTTCCTAAAGTGTGGTAACCAAAACTGGACACAGTACTCCAGCTGAGACCTCACCAGTGCTGAGTACAGTGGGACAATTAACCCCATGTCTTACATAGAACACTCCTGTTAATACACTTCAGAAATACATTTACTTTTTTGGCAACAGCATCACATTCTTGACTCATGTTCAATCTGTGACCCACTGTAACCCCCAGATCCTTTTCTGCAGTACTGCTGCCTCACCTGTTGTTCCCCATTTTGTATTTGTGCATTTGATTTTTACTTCCTAAGTGTTGTACTTTGCGCTTGACTTTATTGAGTTTCATCTTGTTGATTTTGGACCAATTCTCATATATATCAAGATCACTCTGAACTCTATTCCTGTCCTCCAAGGTGCTAGCAACCCCTCCCTGCTTGGTGTCACCCACAAATTTTGTAAGTGTATTCTCCACTCCATTATCCAAGTCATTAGTGAAAATATTGAATAGTACCAGACCCAGGACAGACCCCTGCAGGATCCCGCTTGCTATGTCCTCCCAGTGAACCATTGATAACTACTCTTTGATCACAGTTTTACAACCAATTGTTCATTCACCTTACAGTAACTCAGTGTTGTTGCTATTACACTTTGCAATTTGTTTCAATTACATTTTGTTTTGATATTTTCTGTCAAAACGGAACATTTCAACATTCCTAAAATTGACATGTTTTATTTCAGTTTATTGACTGACCTGAAATGTTTTGTTTTGAGTCAGTCTAACATTCAACTGCATTTTCCCATAATAGTGCATTGGCTCCTGGGGCTTGTATTTTGGGAGCCCGATGCCCTCATTCTTTGATATTTTGGGGCTTTCAAGGCTGACACCTTTTCAGTAGTTGCAGTGTTAGATTTCAGTATGCAAAAGACAGCTTTGTGCCATCAAAAAACTTCACAAACCTAAAGGAAAAATCTCATACTGATACAGCAGTAAAGAGACTGATACTCTGAGGTGCTCAACTAATTCCCATTGATTTCAATTAAATAGCTTGATTCAGTGGAACTTGAGAGTGGCAGAAGGGAGGAAAGATGGTCTTATGTTTAAGACACTGTATTAGCACCAATTCCTGCCTCCATCAGAGACTTCCTGTGTTACTTGTACTCTGTGCTGCTGTTTCTTACTTGTAAGATACTTCACTAATGTCATGAATTTACATTCATTAATATTTGTGAGCTACTAAAGCTATGGAGGCCATATAAATATCTGGATGGATGGATGGATAGATAGATAGAGGGATGTATAGATACCTTTCAGGAGATACTCATAGTATTGGGACTAACATTCACAAACTACCGGCAAGTTCACAAAATTCACAAAAAAATTCACCCTTTTTTACATTCTATAACTAGTCATGAAATCTCTGTTTTGCTGCATGCATTTGGCAAAAACAAAACCAAAGACCCTGGATGTTTTTCTTTGCGTTCCAACAAAAGAGTCGAAGACTAAACAGCATAATGTGGTTAAGGCAATTTCCCCATATATTGCCACTCAGCCACTGCAATGGGGTTTACAAATCCCATACTGAGCATTGGCAGAAGGGAGAGGAGAGTCTTCACCGCTTACAGGCAGCCAGGCTGATCACATCCCAGCACAGCTGCCAAGTCAGGGAGGCCTGCACCCCCAGCTGAGACCAATAAGGAAAACGAGCCCAGCTATAAAGGAAGTGGAACAGAGAGAGAGGAGAAGGCAGAAAGGCCCAGGATAATGGGGGGGCAACAGCCCCATGCCAAGCTGCCTCTAAGAAACTGACGGGGAGGCAAGGAAGACTGAAAGCCCTTGTGGTTAAAGTCTGATTCATTGTAGGTTAAGTTGATGGACTGGGCTAATTTGAGATGAATCGAGGCAGACCAGTTTGGAGGAAGAGCAGTTGACAACATGGTACTACAAGTGGGATTGACTTCAACGGTCCCTGCAGAAAAGAGAAGCTCAAAAACAAAACAAAAAACATTTTTTTGGTGCTTGATATATATGCAAGAGAGCTACGGAGGAGACTCGGCTCCTGCACTGGCTGGCTGACTCTCAAGCACAGCAACAACAGAGGCAGCAACAACTGTTCGAACAGATGGCATCCCACCAGCCACAGTTGTTACAACAGATGGCAGACCTGATACTGGCTGCTATTCCTCAGGGTCCCACCATCATTGGGAATGCATCCCCTGCACTTCAGCGAACTACTCTGACCCTGAAGCTTCCCAAGATGAAGGCAGACAATGACCTGGAGTCCTTCTTAATAATTTTTGAAAGGGTGGCCCAGGCTTCCAAAAGGCTCCCAGATCTGTGGGCAATCCTGCTTGCTCCACTCCTCACTGGGAAAGATCAGTCAGCATACTGGGGATTGGACAATGCAGCATCCCAGGACTATGAACAGGTGACAGCTGCCACATTGGACAGGCTAGGTCTAGATGAAGAAACCTACCATCAGCATTTCTGCCACAAGCGCTACCTGTCTCTAAAGCACAGTCATGGTTAATCGCCCAAAGGCGAAAGGTCTTCTGCTGGCATTGGTTAAAGCCAGAGACTCTAACAGGACCCCAGATAGCAGAACTCATGGTTATGGAGCAGTTGATACAGATTCTTTCACCAGCAGGCCGAGACTGGGTTTGTAGACATCAACTGGTAACCCTATAAGGACACTACCTGCTGCAGAAGCACCTGCTCCATACACACTGGAGAAGGAAACAGACCAAGCATCCAAGGATGGAGTTATCCCATATTAGGTAATCCCCAAGAAAATCCAGACACTGACTGGTCATTGGGTAGGACAGTTGACAGGTGCCCCTCTCAGTGTCCATGGATAAGATTCCCAGAAGACAGCAGGCCCATGACTTTAAACACCTTGCCAGTCCCATGCCAACACAGCAACAAGAGCCCAGTGAAGTTCAGAAAGAAGAATAAGCCACTGGAAGACAAGGGCCAGACTCAATAGTCTGTTACTCCTTTGGAAAACAGGGACACAGGTTTTGCAACTACATGGAGTGTAATATCAGGCAAGTGTGGACAGGAAAAAATAAGGCCTGAAAAAAGTCCCAGGGAAAATCATGATTTCAGTAGAGATGAATGGTCAAGAAACACTGGCCCTCGTAGAGTCGGGGTGTGACGGACATATGTCAGGTAGCAGATAGTGGGAACAGTAGGGAAGCCTTCCACATCCAACACTAAGCGGGAAGTTTGTATGACAATGCCAATTTTCTGTCTGGAGAAGTAGCTTTCACCACCTTTGGCCTTGAGGGGAAGGATATGTAATAGGATTTACAAACCCCATACCAAGCATAGGTAGAAAAGAGAGGAGTCTTCCGGACTTACAGGCAACCAGGCTGACCACACCCCAACACAGCTGTCAGAACTACCCAACATAGAGACATGCAGCCACAGCTGGGCTCAATAAGGAAAACAAGCCTAGCTACAAAGGAAGAACAGAGAGAAAGGAATCGCCTGAAAGGTCTGGGACAACAAAGGTGCAACAGCCCCACGTCAGGCTGCTTCTAAAAAACTGACAGGGAGAAAAAGGAAGACTGCAAGCCCAAGAGGTTAAGGGCTGATTAATTGATTTTAGGTTAAGTTGATGGACTGGTCTAATTCAAGATGAATCAAAGCAGACCAGTTATGAGAAACCTGGGACCTGTAAAGAGATGCCCCAAGAGCAGAAAGCAACCACCCTGTTCATGAGTGGTATCACTGTTGCTGACCAAGATGTAATACGTGCAAGCTGTATTGCAAAACAAAGCTATTTCTAGGGTTCAGTCAAAGTCGGGGATTCCCTCTGCCTGCAATTGAAACTTATGCTGAAATGTACAGTTAAACAAACCCTTCCCAGAGGCCAGCAGTGTATTGCCATGTATTTATTTATTTCTTTGTTGACAAATGCCATGCAGACAACACCCCCACCTGGTCATACAGAAAAACAGAATAAAAGGTCGGAAAGGTATAGAAATAATTTATTGATAAATAAAATACTTATTCCAAAGTCCACTATATGTTAATAAGTTACAGCTGAAATCATACGGGCACAGAAGCTGAGAGATTCAAAGTTACAGATATTGTAACAACTGCAGACCACAATACATCAGGCCAGATCTCCCCTCACATATACTGGGAGAGGATTTAGCCCATAGTGTTTTATATTACTGTATAAAGTGTTTGTTAACATGTACAATATGTGTATTCTAGATAATTTTAATATTTTAATACTTATGTGCAATGTGACTGAATCACATTCATGTGAGAGAAGTTCTTCCTTTTGTTCATGTATCTCATGTGAGCCAGTGGTCTGCATGAGCTCTCCCTGCCATCTGTTGATGGGCTGGGAGAAAAGATCACAGGAGCAGTCTGGATTTGCATAGACACACCTACTTTGCCTAGGTGATCTGCAGCCAGAGATGGTGTTTTCTCAGATTTCTGGGTGGGGACTTGAGTCAGTTGTTTTCTAATGTTAAGAGGAACTCCTAGATATTGAACCTGGCCGTTGTTGCTGCTGACACCACCAGGTAGAATGGTTACACTCAGTTGTAGCATTACAGAGTAGCTAGTGCTGTAGGGAGACCATACATCTCATTTTGGCAGAGACAGTCCCTTTTTTAAGCCCTGTCCCAGCTGCCCTGACTTTTTTTTGGCAAAAGTGGATGTTTGTCCCATTTGCTCTTGCCAACTTGCTCAGTTGGCAAGAGCAAATGGGATAAATGCCAACTTTTGTCAAAAAAGTGGGGTACGGAGGAACATGCAGGGGATGAGCAACGATGCCAGCCCCATGCAGGGGGGGCAGGCAGGGCTCAGACAAGCAGCAATGCTAGTCCCACACTGTGTCCCATTTTCCCTTTGCAAAATATGGTCACCCTATAGTCCTGGGGTTTTAAAACCACATAAACTTAAATGTATGTTTGCATTTATTTCCTTAAAAGAAAAGTGATGTGTACTTATATAACACTATAAAGGTTTGGACTAGAAATAGCACTGATGGGATGTTCACCTGGTCAATGGCACTGGGACATTTCCTCAAACGACAAAGGCAAATGTAACGTGGCTTCATAGAATCTCTCTTTTTTTCCCCCTTTATTGATGCATGTGCACTGCAGTCCTTCCAGACTGCACATCTAGCCAAGCAAAGATGTGATGATGTTCTCAATACTGTTCTCAGTTTGGGTCCCTCCAGGATTTACTGGGTGCCATGTACTACCTTAGGTAAAACTCAACAGATTGAGACTGTTTTTGACCCACACCACATCAATAGCTTTGCAAACAAATAAACAAACAAAACTAAAAACGGCTACTTTTGGGGGCTCATATCTCCACAACCCTTAGATCAAATGACCCCAAATTTGGGACACTAATCCTACCCTGCACTCTCTTGAGTCACACCAAAATTTCAAAGGAATCCAACTAAGCATGTTGATTTAGAGGACTTAAAAATGTCAACCTTTAAACAGAAAATTGTGCCACAACCTTAATTATTGTGGTGCTGCTGCATCACTATAATAACAATAAAAAGAAACATTCCAATTAAAGACATCAAACCTTACCCATCATGAGTGCTGGTGCGCAGTGAACTAGGATCCCTACAGCCCTGGCATGATAATATGAAGAAAATGTGAACTTTGGAAAAGAAAAAACCCACGCCTATCTTCAAACAAAAGGTGTGATAAAAGAGGAGATTACCCATTATTATTTGGGTAATAAATAAGGCTGCCAAGCGATTAAAAAATTAATCGTGATTAATCGCACTGTTAAACAACAATAGAATACCATTCATTTCAGTATTGTGGATGTTTCTACATTTTCAAATATATTGATTTCAATTACAACACAGAATACAAAGTGTACAGTCAGGGCCAGCTCTAGGCACCAGCAAACCAAGCATGTTCTTGGGGTGGTACATTTTCAGGGGCTGCATTCCAGCCATCTATTTTTTTTTTGCTTCCGGCGGCAAAAGCCTAGAGACAGCCCTGGCAGCAGCAGCGTATCGTGCGTGGGGGGGCCTTGGGGCCGCTGTGGTTCACACCACGGGGCAGCAGCACCTGCACCTCGTGGCTGGGCTGGGCAAGCTCCAAGTGGGGGACACTTGGGCTGGGGGCTGCCCCACGGGGCACACAGAGCTGCCTGCAGGTGCCACAGGGTGACCAGACAGCAAGTGTGAAAAATCGGGACAGGGGCCTGGGGGGTAATAGGAACCTATATAAGAAAAAGACCCAAAAATCGGGACTGTCCCTATAAAATCGGGACATCTGGTCACCCTAGCAGGGCGGCCTCCCACAGCGCTGCAGCCAGAGCTGGGCGAAGTGGCCTGAGCCGCCCAGGGACTGTGGCAGGGCGGCCTAAAGCAGCAGCAGTGGGGCCCGTATCCCGCTCTCTGGGGCTACGCTCCCTCTGGGGCTACCCTGCCCCAGCTCCTCAGACCCCTGCCGGGGTGGTCCCCCAGCTCTGCCCTCCTGGGTCTGGCTGGTCCTGGAGGCGGGAGCCCTGGCTGGAGGGACCCTGGGCTGAGGCACGGGGGGAGCGGGCAGAGTCAGCACTGGTGTGGGGGAGCCCAGGGCTGGGGTGGCAGGGGTTGAGGGCACTGGTGGGAGAGTGAGGGGTTGGGGTGAGGGGCAGCCAAATTTTTTTTTGCTTGGGGTGGCAAAAAACCTAGAGCCAGCCCTGTGTATAGTGCTGACTTTATATTTATTTTTATTACAAATATTTACACTGTAAAAAACAAAAGAAATAGTATTTTTCAATTCACCTAATACAAGTACTGTAGTGCAATCTCTTTATCATGAAAGTTGAACTTACAAATATAGAACTATGTACAAAAAAAATAACTGCATTCAAAAAGAAAACAACTTAAAACTTTAGATCCTACAAGTCCACTCAGTCCTACTTCTTGTTCAGCCAATCGCTCAGATAAAGAAGTTTGTTTACATCTGCAGGAGATAATGCTGCCTGCTTCTTGTTCACAATGTCACCTGAAAATGAGGATAGGCATTTGCATGGCACTGTTGTAGCTGGTGTCACAAGATATTTACATGCCAAATGCCCTAAAGATTCATATATCCCTTCATGCTTCAACCACCATTCCAGAGAACATATGTCCATGCTGATGACAGGTTTGCTCAATAATAATCCAAAGCAGCATGGACAGATGCATGTTCATTTTCATCATCTGAGTCGGATGCCACCAGTAGAAGGGTGAGTTTCTTTTTTGGTGGTTTGGGTTCTATAGTTTCCGCATCAGAGTGTTGCTCTTTTAAGACTTCTGAACGCATGCTCCACACCTCATCCCTCTCAGATTTTGGAAGGCACTTCAGATTCTTAAACCTTGGGTCGAGTGCTGTAGCTATCTTTAGAAATCTCACATTGGTGGCTTCTTTGCGTTTTGTCAAATCTGCAGTGAAAGTATTCTTAAAACAAACATGTGCTGGGTCATCATCCGAGACTGCTATAATATGACAGAATGCAGGTAAAACAGAGCAGGAGACATACAATTTCCCCTCCTCCTCCCCCCACCCCACCCAAGGAGTTCAGTCACAAATTTAATTAACACTTTTTTTTTAAACAAGCATCATCAGCATGGAAGCACGTCTTCTGAAATGGTGGCCAAAACATGAAGAGGCATATGAATGTTTAGCATATCTGGCATGTAAATACCTTGCAATATCGGCTACAAAAGTGCCATGCAAATGCCTGTTCTCACTTTCAGATGACATTGTAAATAAGAAGCAGGCAGCATTATGTGCCGTAAATGTAAACAAACGTATTTGTCTTCGCGATTGGCTGAACAAGAAGTAGGACTGAGTGAACTTGGAGGCTTTAAAGTTTTACATTGTTTTGTTTTTGAGTGCAGTTATGTAACTAAAACAAAATCCACAATTGTAAGTTACACTTTCACGATAAAGAGATTGCACTACAGTACTTGTATGAGGTGAATTGAAAAATACTATTTCTTTTGTTTATCATTTTTATAGTGCAAATATTTATAATAAAAAAAAATAAAGTGAGCACTGCACATTGTATTCTGTGTTGTAACTGAAAGCAATGTATTTGAAAATGTAGAAGAACATCCACACTTATTTAATACATTTAACTTGGTATTCTGTTGCTTAACAGTGCAATTAGAACTGCGTTTAATCGTGATTCATTTTTTTAATCGCGATTAATTTTTTTGAGTTAATCACATGAGTTAACTGTGATTAATCGACGGCCCTAGTAATAAATATTCCAGCCACACCCTTTTGTAATAATTACTGATACAAATATTAACTAGTATCATAATTATAATACCTGTGATTAATAATAAATGTTTATATTGTTGTGAAACTCACCGCTGTCCATGCAGCTACTTATTTGTGATTTATTAACTTCTTAATCTCACTTTCTCAGGCTCTAACTAGGGAGGTAGTGTCCAGGAATATCCAATTCAACTCCCATTGAAATCAGTCCCATTGGAGTCAAGTATCAGGGGGGTAACCGTGTTAGTCTGTATCCACAAAAACAACAAGGAGTCTGGTGGCACCTTAAAGACTAACGGATTTATTTGGGGATAAGCTTTCATGGGTAAAAAACCTTACTTCTTCAGATGCAAGTCCCACTGAGTTTTCCCATTGATTTCAGTGGAATTTGGATTGGGCTCCATGTATGTAGTCTCCCTGGTTAAATAATGGTGTATGACTGTCATAATAAATTAATAAAATAAAAGGATCAGGGAAATTAGCAATGCAAACAGCCCTAGAAAATCATCTACAATCTAATGAAGGGTGATCACTAGAAAGCCTATTGTAAAGTCTTTGTCCAGTTTCATTTTAAACATCTGCACTGATGGAGTTTCCAGTGTTTCCCTTGAGACATTATTCCTGTCTCACAGCTAGGAAGTTTTTCCTGATATTTAGCCTAAATTTTTATTTTCTTAATTTTACCAAGAAGATCTGTCCAGTACTATGCACATACACCTTTACCCTGATATAACGCGACCTGATATAACATGAATTCAGATATAACGCGGTAAAGCAGTGCTCCGGGGAGGGCGGGGCTGTGTACTCCGGCGGATCAAAGCAAGTTTGATATAACGCGGTTTCACCTATAACGCAGTAAGATTTTTTGGCTCTCGAGGACAGCGTTATTTAGGGGTAGAGGTGTAATAGATCTTCAAGACACTTGCCTGACACACAGGTTACCATCCCATCAAATGTCAAGTCCTTGCCCCAAAACATTGGTGCACTAAAGTTTTTCCAAGAGAAGGTTGCCAGAATTCTTTAACTTATTTTTCTCAAATCTTTTTTTCAGAACAGCTGAATGTTTTTGGCCGAAATTTTCCAAAAATCAGTCTGAGTCAGACACCCAGCATGGAAAATTTCAATGTAAACAATTAAAGTTTGGCCAAGTTATAAGCAACTGAAAACAGGGTCTTAGGACAGGATGTGTCAGACAACTTTAAAAATAGACAGAACTACCAGCCTTCCTATAATGATTGGTGAAGATTTAACAGCATGACTTGAGAGATTTAAAAACTAGGTAATATGCTACTGGCCTATTATATATGGTAGGCGATGAAGCATAATAATTGTAATCAACAGGTATTTATTGGCTATGTGATTACTTTCCTATTAATTCTAAATTCAATGTTTAGTTAAAGTGTAGGTCAGACATTTTGTTATAATTTAAAGGGTTGCTGGTATTTCTTTTCCTATTGGAAAAAGATTACCACTTATTGAAAAGGCAATAAAGCAAATCTGAAAATCTTTAAGCCTGGAGTTCATCTTTCTCACATAGCCCATGGTGTCATCAATAAAACATGTTGTGGACAGCTCACTGCTAGGCAGAGCTGAGAAGGACTATTAAAAATAGCAGGTATTGATCATTTTCTGTCCTGACCCGTCCTAACAAATGTTTTACTGTTCACATTGCTCTTGGATCACGTCTCACTTCTTTAGGACATGTCAGTTTAGTATCCATGCAGCTGACCTAGCCAGCATTCCTAACATTACTTGAGTCAAGCCTCAGTGGTGAGATCCTTAAAAAGCCACTTTAACTGACAGGGTACAGTATGAAACTCCCAGTTTGTCTAATCTGTTGCATGAAGTAGTTTTGTGGCTAGGTGGCCTTGCTTTATTGCTCTTGTAAACCGTAAAGAACAAGTTACTTCCTCCCTCCCCCAGTAATATTGAGTAGCATGAGAGAGGACAAGGGAGTGGTTAAATCTCTCACTAACTGAGTATTAATACTTACAAATTACTTTGAATTTGCACGTCCCTCTTCCATATTCAGTGCATATTACAGTCCCGTCCTTTGGTGGTTTCCTTTAGCATTATGGGATTTACGCTCACTGCAGATCTGTATCTCTCAGCCAAAATGATATAAACCTATTCACTACACCACCCAGAAACAATGCATTGTTTTTTGACTCAGGCTGGGATTGGCAAAGAAGCTTCAGGGAGTAAGGTGTCCAGTCCCCACAATTTTAAGGGGAGATGGGTGCCTAACTCCCTTAGGTCCCTTTGGAAATCCCAGCCTTAAATACTAAAAGTAAAATTTTCTCTCCAATGTACACAATCTGGGTGGGATTTCCAAAAACTCCTAAGTCATTTAGGGGAACAAGTCCCATCGACTTTCATTTGGGACACGTGAAAGTTAGTGGACCTGTTTTCCTAAGTAACGTAGGGCTGTTCTTCACTACGGGGAGATTGATGCTGCTGCAATTGGTGCAGCAGGGATCAATTTAGCGTGTCTAGTGAAGACCCGCTAAATCAACAGCAGAGTTCTCTCCGGTCAACCCCAGTATTCCAGCTCTCCAAGAAGAGTAAGGGAAGTCGACTGGAGAGCATCTCCCATCAACGCAGCACAGTGAAGACACCGGGGTAAGTCGACCTAAGCTACATCGACTCCAGCTCAGCGGTTTGAGCATTGACCTGCAAAACCCAGGGTTGTGAGCTCAATCCTTGAGGGGGCCATTTAGGGATCTGGGACAAAAATCTGTCTGGGGATTGGTCCTGCTTTGAGCAGGGGATTGGACTAGATGACCTCTTGAGGTCCCTTCCAACCCTGATATATATAAAAAAATTATTCACATCGCTGCTGTAGCATAAGTTAGGTCAACCTACCCCCATAGTGAAGATAAGCCTGTAGATGCTTTTGAAAATCCCACCATGTAAATGAGCTGTGCAATAGGAAGTGCCCTGGCAACTGAATTCCCCCCCCACCCAAGCAATGGAGCCATCTTACCGCTGTTAATGAAATCCCAGGACAACAATAACACAATGTTTGGTACAGCTGTGCCGACCCATAACCGTTGGCCATGCCTCCTCCTGAACCCACAACCATACTCCACGCCGACAGTTTGTCCAGCACCTCGCACAATTGGATCCTGTCTTCTGAGATATGAGGCAGAAGCCAGGATCCTCAAATGGGCAGCAATAAGCCAATCAGGTGTGAATCCACTGAGCTGTACTACATCATAGTCATTCCTCCATCACTTAGAAGAACGCTGCTGTTTCAAGTGCAAGTTCACAGATGCATCTCCCCAGAAGTAGAATATTCTCCCCGTTTGTAATGTCTGCTATTATTAACATTGATATACGATGATTCTAATGTTTTAAATTTATTGGCCCAAAGGCACAAATGAATAAAAGAACATAGTTAAGAAATAAATGGTGTACCTTAGGATGGGTCTGTTTAAAGTTCTGATTGCTTATGTAGCATAATTAGGTTTTGGTGTTTGAGGTCTTACTCAGAATACATAATGTTCAATTTGCTTGCAAGTTAAAATCTTCCAAGACAAGACATTAAAAAGCAGTTAGCCTCCCAACTATGAAATGCCTTTGATAATTCACACCTTTGTGAAACAAAAGGGAACTGCTGCCCTTTAATATGTTATACTGAATTCGGTTTGGATCACAATCTTAGGGATATAGGATATCCTAAAATGGACCCAACCTTAGGAAACTCATCTAACTCTATTCTATTTTGAATTTGAAGTTATTATCTCACAATATTTTATGTTCCAAACATTGTATGTATTTAACTTTTTTAAAAACTGTTTACTTTTGTTCTTATTTTTCTGCCTTTTGCAGTTTGCTTTATAATCCAACTTCTGTGTTATGAACTTTCTCCTAACTTCTGATGAAACCCAATACTCTTTTAGTTGAAATTCATGTATAGCTGTTAAAAATACAGAATAAGGGCTTGCTTCCCTTCTGGTGAAATCAGTGGGAGCAGAATCAAGCCCTACATTTATTATCAAGAAGGAAAATAGTGAACAGAGACATGTAGGATTTATAGAACAAAACTTCTCTATAAGGTTGGTGTTGATTTCTCAAAGTTCAGAGATCATTTCTAGCTTTAATAAAGACCCCAGTGAAATGTTATTTTGTCAGCCAAAGAAGTAGAAGAGCTTTTAACATTAAATGCAAGGTGGGGAGGGGTCCCTTTGGGGGTAATTGGGGATCAGTGTGGGTTTCATTGAGCCCTAGGGGAAAAGATCCTGAAAAGAATTAGGGTTGTTTTGAAAAAATAAGGATGATAAAAGTATTGGGTAAAAATAATAAATGGAAAGAGGAAAAGTACATGGGTCACCGAGCTGGGACATGGCATTCATTTCCAAGATATGTCTGTTCTGCACTAAAGGGGACCTTTGCTGTATGTTTAAAGAACTTAAAAGTTGCCCCCTCTAACCTTGCAGGAAGCTGTGTGTAGCTTTTCACAGTCCATAATTTAAATGATCCCACTGGGGGGGAAGGTGGTGGGGGGTGCATGTGTGCATGCATGCCCTTGGAGCCTGGTCACTGATGGGAAAAAGATTAGACCTGCTCGCAGAGACATGGAGCAACATGATAGGGAGGATAACTCAGCAGAGAGTCTATCCCAAAATGATTTTACAAAATTGCAGCAGTTATAAGGAATGTTTGCCTCGACAGCCCCCCACTAAACTGGGATTAGCATCAAGGCTGCAATGTGGGAACAGCTCCAGAGTGACCAGTATTGAAGACAATAGACAATGCTGCTTTCTTTAATCTTATGGCTAGTGAAACAGACCCTTGACAGGTGATGAATTAGCAGAAACTAACACAACTTCCTAATGTCTTCATAGAACACTGTATGGTTTATCGTCAGGCACACTGTAGCCATTATACTGCCTCTCACAGTCCCGCTTTCTCTAATCCTACTCTTTCCTCTTGCTGCTGATTCCTTCTCTTGGTTTATCCTCCCCTCCAAGCTCCCCAGAATCCCCTTAATCAGCATCTAGCCGGCTGCTGTCACAGCAGGAAAATTGATAGGATCTGCATTGCAGATGAATCAGTAGAGCCAGATTAGCTGCTGATGCTGATGATGAGGCATCCTCTCTCAGCACCGCTGCTCTCTGCAGTTTCCTTTGTCTTCTACTGTCTGCGTCTGTGTGCAGTTAGTCAGATGCTTTCAGCTGCTGGTGCCAGCTAGTTGCATTCCTGCTGACAGATGGCCCAGCCTCTGATACAGCAGCACCACCTAGAGATCGATACAGGGTATATTATTACTGGTAATTTGCACATCTGCTGGATGACAGGAAGCGAACAGGGAAAACAATCAATCACAGCTAATACAGGACCAAGTGACATATACGTCTCGACTCTGGGGTTTGCAATGTAAGGAACAGAGAGATACCTTTCGTACTAAGAGTAAATGCATCTAAAAGGCCTGTGCATTAGGACCCCTAAAAGGGCAAAGTGAGAGATGCTGCTGTTCCCAAGAGTTTCAGGGCCCTGGAGAAAGCGATTATCATGTAGTGGCTTGTATAGACTGAGCTGTGTCACTACTATGCAATTCATAGTTATGATTCAGTACTTTCTAATCGCCTTAAGGGAAGTCTTAGGTGACAGATGGACATCAGAGGGATCCAAGCCAAGAATGTCAGACTAAGTAAAGGGCCTGAGGGTTTAGGTTCAAAGTACATTCATTTCAAGCATTTGGTATCACTTTGCTTGTAAGGGAAGGTGAATATCAACTAGGGACTACAGCTGTGTGCAAGTTTTCAGATGAATAGTTTGACCTAAAACTGCATTTTTCTGAGAATACTCAAAACTATTCATCGATTCAGGCTGAATTCAGCAAAGAGCTTTAGCCACAAAATATTTGATTTTTTAAGTCAAAACATTTTGTTTTGACATTTTCAAAAGGAAACAGTTCAACTTTCAAAACATTTCATTTAGAAAATTAGCTAGATTTATTTTAAAACAACAACAACAAATCCATTTGGAGTCAACCTAAACTGAATTTATTTTTCATATTTTTTTGGTTCGGACAATGTCATAATTCAAAATGATCTGGACAAATTGGAGAAATGGGCTGAGGTTAAACAGGATGAAGTTTAATAAAGACAAATGCAGAGTGCTCCACTTAGGAAGGAACAATCAATTTCACATATACAGAATGGGAAGAGACTGTCTAGGAAGGAGTACGGCAGAAAGGGATCTAGGGGTTATAGTGGACCACAAGTTAAATATGAGTCAACAGTGTGATCCTGTTGCAAAAAAAGCAAACATGATTCTGGGATGCATTAACAGGTGTGTTGTGAGCAAGACACAAGAAGTCATTCTTCCGCTCTACTCTGCGCTGGTTAGGCCTCAACTGGGCACCACATTTCAAGAAAGATGTGGAGAAATTGGAAAGGGTTCAGAGAAGAGCAACAAGAATGATTAAAGGTCTAGAGAACATGACCTATGAAGGAAGGCTGAAAGAATTGGGTTTGTTCAGTCTGGAAAAGAGAAGACTGAGAGGGGACATGATAGCGGTTTTCAGGTATCTAAAAGGGTGACATAAAGAGGAGGGAGCAAACTTGTTCATCTTAGCCTCTAAGGATAGGACAAGAAACAATGAGCTTAAACTGCAGCAAGGGAGGTTTAGGTTGGACATTAGGAAAAAGTTCCTAACTGTCAGGGTGGTTAAACACTGGAATAAACTGCCTAGGGAGGTTGTGGAATCTCCATCTCTGGAAATATTTAAGAGTAGGTTAGATAAATGTTTATCAGGGATGGTCTAGACAGTATTTGGTCCTGCCAGGAGGGCAGAGGACTGGACTCGATGACCCCTTGAGGTCCCTTCCAGCCCTAGAATCTATCCCCACAACACACATGTGTAGTAGAGTTTCACAAATGGGGACACTGAGGCGCACAGCAGTTTAAGGGATTTACTCAAGGTATCTCAGGAAGGTAGTATCCGAGTTGACAACTGAATCCAGCTCTTATTAGTTCTAGTCAAGTACTTTAGCCAGTGCTCATACCTTTTATCTAATTGGGCAAGTACTATATATATCCTGCACTGCAAGCATTCAATTGTCAAGGTTTCCCTGCCTAGTTGCTTGCATAGGAACAAATGCCTACTAAATACCTTTACAGTAGCTTGGTTTGTACTTCAGAGAAACAGATGTTAACTCCCTGCTTTGACCATCTCCCTGGAGCAGTGCCCTATGGTACTTGAGGTCCTCTGGGGTATTGTGCTTCAAACTGATATGTATTAATTAAACAAAAGAATTTAAACCTTAGCCCTCCTCTCTGCACAGCAGTGACTCTACTTTGCAAGCTAAAAAAGCAGATCTGACAGGAAAGCAGGAAGTTCTCAACACTTTAACCTGGATTATTTCACCAGGTTTCTATTATGTTTCAAATAATGAGACAAGAAAGACCATGTGGGATTAAACAGAGATGTTAGAGGGGAGAGATTAACGGTGTAATTAGTTACAGGCCTTCAAACTGGATTCAGGGAGGCTAGAACTGTATGATAGACTCCAGGAGTAAGTGATGTTTACAAAGAGCTGTTTTTAATGGTGTGTTTTATATGTACAGTTTGTGAGTATGCACGTGTCCATGCCCTTTAAGGATAGCATGGAAAGGTCATTATGGTGCCCTTCATTTATGTGTTAATATAACCATGTGTTTTCCCTGCAAACACAATTACTAAGTACAGCTACCTTTTCTTTCCCTTGCTTAGTCATAAAATCACAGAGAGGACTCAGTGTTTTGTTCTGTCCATATGAATGACAGAGGTGGATGATTATTCAGAGGCATAAAAAGCTTGTGGGGGAAGCAGTGAAAAATAATCCATACTTGTCCCTGATAAACCTTGATTGAGCTGCCATGTACTTTCCTAGTATTTCCAGCATTACCAAGTCAAGTACTGTACACAAAAACTAACGCTTCGGCGGAACAGAGCAAAATTGATTAATATGGAAGCCTTCCAGTCAGTAGAGCTATATAGCTGACAGGTTTATCAGTCCAAACTTTCAGTCAAACAGTGAAAAATGTGTGCTGTGATATTGCTGAATAATGTACTACGATGCTGAAAAAGAATGTAAATGATAGCTGGATAGACTGGGGGGTGGGGGTGGAAATGAAGTGGAGATGAATACAGCTGAGTCGCCTAGGCTTTTAAAAGGAAATTGGCAACTTATTTCTGATTATTAGTTTTCAGAGGATTTCCTTCTAAACTTAATGATGGCAGCACCTCAAAAGGCTGAGAGGGCTGTTTCTGACCAATTGTATGAAGGACATGGCCCTCTGCCTTTAGTGTCGATGTTTGCATTGCACCAACATACAATAATTGTATAAAACTGTATTTTTGAAATGAAAAGCTCGCCTGCAGCCATGCCACTTCCAATGCTTCTGAAAGAAGTTAAACAGAGTTGGGCTTGGTCAGTACTTAGACTGCAGACTTCTTATGAAAACTCAGGTGCTGGTAGAGTTAAGTGTTAATCTTCTCATGGAGGGCCCAGTTGTGCAACCCTTTATCACCCTGGATAGTATTTACCTATGCAAGTAATCAGTGAGTTTATTCAGGTAAATTGAATTACATGAGTCCGTATTGTGGCAAGGGGATGGCATTAAGTATGCACTTAACAGCTTTCTTGAATCAGGGCCTAATTCCCCAATACAATGTAAAGGGAGCTGTAGGCCTAGAGGTGTTCTCTTATAGCACAGTTGTAAATCTGAGGACCTGACAACTGGTTCTCATGAAAAATTCCCCACGGCACTTTTCATAAGAGCAGAGGCCTGGTAAAATTCCAATCTGGATAATCATGTTTTACCAAACTGTGATTTTAACTGGAGAAATTGGTCTCTGGAGGAAGGATGGTCAAGTAGCTACATTGCTAGCTGAGGAGACAGGTGATCTGAGTTCAATTCCCTGCTCTGATAAATAATTCTTGTGCGACTCTGGGCAAAGTCATTTCATTGCCTCAATTTCCCCATCTGCAAAATGGGAATCATAGTACTTCCGTTCCTCACAGGGGTGTTGTGAGAATTAATATTGTAATGGTATAAATACCTAAGATAGGTGTCCTGCACTGAGGAGTTGTGTAGAGTTGTTGATGCAGAACAGATGTGTTCTTTCTTAGAGGCAATTCAGTAAAGTGTCAGGGATCCTCTCTATATTAAAGATATAGGGAGAGGACCTGATCTTTAAAGAGGTTCTCAACTCATCTTCCTTTTCCCCGAGTGTTGATTCACCAATTAATGTTGGACAAAGTTGTTTGGAGGAGCAAAAGGAGAGGTTTGTTTTTTTGTTATTTTTTTTTTTTTTCCCCTAAATCAGGTCTACAATCTTTAGAGTCCTTTGGAATCCAAGCTTCTTCACATTCTTCAGCAGGCAGAACTGCCACTGAAATAGCCCAGTGTAAAGTTACTAGGTTAGATTCTGAAATACATGGTAGTTTGCCTGCCTCCGTAAGAACTGAGTAAGAATCTCAGGGTTTGCTTCACTATTGTTACTGAATTAGAGTGACTCTGGGAACATGCCTATCAGATGTAGTTAAACATTAAAAGCAAGCCTAAGGGTATGTCTATGGTACAGAGACTGCACCGGCGGAGCTATACTGGCATAACCCTGTAGTGTACATCAAGCCTATGCAGACTGATAGAACGGTTTGGGGTTTTTTTGTTATTGGTGTAGGAACTCTACCTCCCCAAATGATGTTAACTATGTCAACAAAAGCACCCTTCTGCCAACCTCGCTGTGTCTGCACTGGGGGTTATGTGACCGTTACCTATGATTTTTTCACACCACAGGCTGACATAGCTATGCTGATACAACTTTTTAGTATAGACCAGGGGTGGGCAAACTTTTTGGCCCGAGGGCCACATCTGAGTATGGAAATTGTATGGCGGGCCATGAATGCTCACAAAATTGGGGGTTGGGGTGCGGGAGAGGGTGAGGGTTCTGGGGGGGGGCAGAAATTAGGAGATCAGAGTGTGGGAGGGGACTCCGGACTGGGGCAGGGGCCTGGGGTGTGGCAGGGGGAGGGCTCCAGCTGGGAGTGCGGGCTCTGGGATGGGGCAGGGAATGAGGGGTTAGGGGTGCAGGAGGGTGCTGTGGGCTGGGACCAAGGGGCTCAGGGGGCAGGAGGGGGATCAGGGCTAGGGCAGGGAGTTGGGGAGCAGGAGAGGGTTAGGGGTGCAGGCTCCGGGCGGCATTTACCTCAAGCAGCTCCCAGAAGCAGCAGCACGTGTCCCCCCCGCAGCTCCTATGTGGAGTCGTGGCCAGGGAGGCTCTGTGCACTGCCATGTCCGCAGGTGCCGCCCCTGCAGCTCCCATTGCCCGCGGTTCCTGGCCAATGGGAGCTGCGGGGGCAGCGCTTGGGGCGGGGGCAGCACACGGAGCCCCCTGACTGCCCCTTCTCATAGGAGTCGGAGCTGGGGACATGCCGCTGCTTTCAGAAGCTGCACAGAGTGGGGAAGCCCCAGATCCCGCTCCCCGGTGGGAGCTCGAGGGCTGGATTAATATGTCTGAAGGACCAGATGTGGCCCCCAGGCTATAGCTTGCCCACCCCTGGTATACACCAAACCTAATGCAGCTCACTTAGCACACAGAAAATTTCAGTAACTTAATTGAAACTACTCACATGAGTGAGGTGAACAATATTTTCCCCATCTTTACCTTTGTTACTAATAACATTAACTTATTACTATAACATATTACACCCTATTTAATATTATGAAATCTGTACCCATGTAAGGTGAATTGTATCATCATTTGTACTAAAGATTAGCATAATAAAATCCTCCCCGTACAAGCATTCAGATTTCAGCATTTGATTTCACTAGATCTGGCCCATCCATATCTGACGGCTTTCTTCAGTTCTCTTAGTCCCTGCAGTACGGTTTTCTCATTAGTAATGCAAAGGCAGTAATCACATCAGAGATTTTTAAAAAAAATCTTATTAGATTTATTTTACCTGATAGAATTACAGTTCTCTCTAAGCACATTGATCAGGGAAACCTCAAAGTGGTATTTGGAAATGTTTTTTTCCTTGGGTTGGACCAAACCTCCAGCAGCCTTGTTGTGGAGTTTCTCTGAGGATGACCTCACAGTTCTGCAGTAGAGGATACTGAGTAATGCTGAGAAAGCACAATTAGAACAGGTTGCTGCAGGGAGCTGAAAGCTGTTTTCTCCTTCCTTACCCTTCTGCTCCCACATGTGGAGTGCATCTGATTCTGTGGACTGCCAAGAACTGTTAAGGACAAAGAAAACTAATGTGGCAAAAGGCTGAGAGACTATAACCCTCCAAAACCACACTGAACCTTCTAGCACTTGTCTATTAACCCTGTGCTGATCTCCCCAAAACATTTTATCAGGTTGCTTTACTTCAGCTGAGAATTTGGTCCTATGTTTTCCACATTCTCAGATTGTTATTGATCTTGTGAATCATGTTTCTTTATACCATGCATAGCATATATTACCAGGAACTGGGGGGGTTAAATGAACAGTTTGTTGATGCACAACAATTTTTCAAAGCAGGATCCTGAATACCAAGGGTGTTTCACTAGCTGACATTTGGATTTATTCAAGTTCTTATTTGAGTTGCTTCTGGTCAGCTTGATATTATTTAGCACCTGACTGTGGCTTTGAAATAAGAATTCATTGTAATATCTAAGAGAAAGAAGAAGAAGTTGGAGGGATGAGATACAAGCAGTGATGATATTTCCCTACCTTCACAACTGCTTATGAAGAGTGATCTGCAAAAGGATTTTTTAGGGGGGTGTCTGTTTATAGGATTGCACAAGGAGGGGAAGTGAGGTATCTAGCTTTTGTTTAGAAGAGGCCCAGTTTGTCCCTGGTCCTTGCACTTATATGAGGTAGACACATGGAGGCAAGATACCTTCCTCCCCTTGTGCACTCAGTGCTTTGACCAGGGACCTGATCAAATCCCAGAACCTGGTCTCAGTGTTGCGCAAAGACTATGTGGCCATAGGGCTGCACATCAGGGCAAGGAGAAGCTGGGAGAAAGCAGACTCGTGGCAGTACATCCCCCGTTATGCCCCCCAGAACTGGCCAGGCAAACTACAAAAGCAACCTACACAATCCCATTTCAACCAGATCCAGCTAGAAGCACTGATTAGCAGATCAATGTACTTAGTTCCAGTCTGATGATGACAGCAGCAGCTGTCAGTAAGAGCAAGGACAGGTGAACAGAAGATCCAGTATACCAGATAGCATGTAGTCAGTGGATTAAATGCTGTGTGTGGTTTATCCATCCCTGGTTTCTGCCATTCCTACTCTAAGGGTCAGAACATAGGATGCTTCCATTCTGTTTGTCTGTGAGTGCCCCTCGGGACGATCGGATACGTGATCCCGAATAGCTGTAATGCTCTTCTTAAAATCATTATGCATGAAGTTTGGACCAAGAGACCAAAATGTATAGAAATGTTTATTGCCTTGCAAAAGCTGATGAAGTTAAAACCCATCCTGCAGTATCTGACTGTAGCTCTTGGGGAATCTGAAGTATTTGGCTGCTATTGACCTGGTTTAAGCACAGTCTTAATGTTGGACTTAATCCCCTTTTATTTATCTTCAGCCTCCACATTAGGTTCATTTTGATGATGATGATAATATGGCTGCTGGTGCTTTGGGTTCTCATTCATCAGGCAAGCCTCTGATGGTGTCAGCAGTTGTGAGTTTAGTGCTCTTTTAGGGTCAGATTTTTAAAGGTATTTAGATGCCCTACACCCATGATTACCTTGCCAGGAACTGCTTTAGGAAAATATTTCCCTGACTCCCAAACCAATCAGAATCATAGAACTATAGGGTTAGAAGGAATCACGAAGGTCATCTAGTCTAACCCCCTGCCAAAATGCAGGATTTGTTGTGTCTAAACCATTTAAGATGGATGGCTGTCAGGCCTCCTTTTGAAAACCTTAAGTGAAGTAGCTTCCACAAGCTCCCTAGGCAGTCTGTTCCATTGTCCTACTGTTCTTACAGTTAGGAAGTTTTTCCTGAGATTTAATCTAAATCTACTATGCTGTATTTGAACCCATTGCCTCTTGTTCTGCCCTCTGTGACTAAAGAGAACAATTTTTGGCCATCTTTTTTATGTAAGTCTTTCAAGTATCTGAAGACTGCTATCACGTCCTCCTTTAATCTCTTTTCCAAACTAAGCATACCCAGTTTCTTCAGCCTTTTCTCATATAGATTCATTCCATCCCTTTGGTCATCTTCGTCGCTCGCCTCTGGATCCTTTCCAATTTCTCTACATCCTTTCTATATATTGGTGACCAAAACTGGACACAATATTCTGTCTGAGGCCTAACCAGCACCGAGTAGAGTGGTACTATCACCTCCCATGACTTGCATGCTATGCCTCTGTTAACGTAACCTAAAATTTCATTTACTTTTTTTTGCAACAGCATCGCATTGCTCACTCGTGTTGAGGTTGTGATCCACCACAACTCCCCAATCCTTTGCAGTAGTGCTGCTGCCAAGCCATGAGAATGGAACATGGGGTCTGGGAAGAAGAGAGGCAGAAGGTGCAGTAAAAACACCCTTCAAAATGCAATATGGGAAACTTCCTGATTTGAACGTGTCTGACTAGCTCTGCAAAAAATGCCCACTTGGATACTCCAAAACTACAAATCTTAGGCCCTGTGTACATCAAGGGCCTTATTCCCAGATACAACCCTTCTTTTGTGTGTACATAATAACATCAAAGTGTGCATGTTTTGAACACCCTAGATTCTAACACCTGAATGTGTAAGGGAAAGAATTTATGTACACGAAACCCACTTGTCTAATGAAGGTGTTACCTGCACACGTAGCTGCCAGATTGTATCTGTTAATACAACATTATGCAGTCACAAAAGGAGATTGGAGGTGGTGTTGGTAGGGGGTATTTTTTGCTAATTCTAGTCCTTAGAGCAGTTGTTCCCAAACTTTCTCCGTCATGCCCCCCCCCTACCTGTAATAGAACCTGTCGTGGTCCCCCCACGCTCCCTATGCTTGCCCCCTCACTGCACTCTGAACCCTTCTGTGCATAAAGAGTCCTTGTGCAATGCACGGGGAGCACAGAGACACCTTGCTCATCTGCTGCACTGGCCTCCGCTGTATGCAGCCCCTTGGCAGTGTTTTAAATTGTGCCCTTACATCTTGCTGAATTTGACTGCAGGTTAGCAGTTTCAATGGAAGCTGAGTAAGACAAATTGATACGAAAGAGCAGATCATGGCCAATTTATGGCTGAAGGTAAAAATCGTGCAGTATCTAACTCCAAACAAGGTGAGCTAAGGCCACTCTGCCTACCCCGGAGGCATCCATACTCCTCTCTCCACCTCTTAAGCCTGGTACTGATTTCATCACAGAGTGGTCTGTGCCTGGGTCTGCAACCTACAGAGTATTGGGCACCTAGATCATTAACTCTGAAAGTAGACTTGCAACTATCATACTTAGGCTGTGCATCAGACTGACCATCTTGCACACAGTGTGCGGTTTCCCTCCATGGGACACTTAAGCAACAGGATACCCCACAGAATTATAAGGGCCAGATTCAGACCTCTTATGCTGATGTAAAAATAGTGTAACCCCATTGACTCCAAGGGACTTACTCCAGATTTACATTGGTGTAACTTACAGCATCCGTTGCTCCAAAAAACACATGAAAAACAGTTGCAGCACAAGCCCTGCAATTTTAAATGAATTCATATTCTTCTTCACTTCCTGTCCTAAACTGTTGGGTGGCTTGCTGCCTGCCATGTTTCAGGCTAAGGCTGGCTGCATTTGAGTTAATGGGAGGTGTATCACAAACATGGAGGTGGGAGGATATGGGCAGGTCTCACCGCTGTCAACTGGAGGAAAGGAAATAACCCTTTTGAGGTGCACACATATTATTAAGTACAATACAAGACCCCACCATGACCCTGCCATGTTCCTAGTTAGTGTACAAACACACAGTAAGTGACACTCCTTGCCCTAGAAAGTCAAAAAATACAAGAGAAATGGTGGGAGAAAGGAAGTAGTATTCTCCTCAATATATAGACAAGGAAATAGGGTACTGACAGATTAAGTGACTTGCTCAAGATCACACTGGAAATCTGTGGCAGAGCAACATGTTGAACCTAGATCTTCTGAGTCCCACTCTAGTGACTTAATCACAAGGCCATCTAGCCTCTAGTGCCTTGCTTACACAACCACTTTCTCAGGGATGTGCTGTCCCCTTTTTTTTCTAGCTGAAGCACTGCTGTGTATAGTGTGTATATTGTAAACCACAGAAGTAATTCACATTCACAGAGGTTGAATTAAAAGGTACTATAATAACACATCATCCGCTATTATTATGACTGGATTGTGCACTGCTTGTATTTGGCTACACAGCACCTCCTCCCTCTGCCCAACCCCAAACACTGCTGTATAGCCACACAGGATCTTCTTGGATCTTGGGTCCAAGAGTAGTGAGGAAAGGAAAAAACAAAAGCTACACATCTAATGCCACCATCCCTTTCCTGTGTGTAAGTGGGTAGGGAGCAGATGGGACAGGGCAGAGCCATGTCTTCAACCACCCACGCACTGGGCAGCAAAGCTGGTTGACTGTGATGGAGGGACCCAATCTGCCTGATTAAGAGTTGACTCAGCATACTCTTCCCACAGCAGATCAGGGGAACTTCAAAAAGGGGCATCTCTGAGGCACAATTACTTCCCTATGCTTCTACTGGAGATTTATAACTACATATTGCCCCGCATGGGGCTGGGCCTAACGGTTCACGGTAGCCCTAATTAGAATCATAGAATTGTAGGACTGGAAAGGACCTTGAGAGGTCATCTACTACAGTCCCCTGCATTCATGGCAGGAGTGTGTATTATCGAGACCATCCCTGACAGGCATTTGTCTAATCTCCCATGATGGAGATTCCACAACCTCCTTGGGCAACTTATTCCAGTGCTTAGCCACCCTGACAGTTAGGAAGTTTTTCCTAATGTCCAACCTAAACCTCCCCTGCTGCAATTTAAGTCCATCACTTCTTATCCTATCCTTAGAGATTAAAGAAGAACAATTTTTCTCCCACCTCCTTGTAACAACCTTTTATGTACTTGAAAACTGTTATGTCCCCCCTCAGTCTTCTCTTCTCCAGACTAAACAAACCCAATTTTTTCAATCAGCCCTCAGAGATCATATTTTCTAGACCTTTCATCACTTTTGTTGCTCTTCTCTGGACTTTCTCCAATTTGTCCATGTCTTTCCTGAGATGTGGCACCCAGAACTGGACAGAATACTCCAGTAGAGGCCTAATCAGCATGGAATAGAGCAGAAGAATGACTTCTTGGAACTTGCTTACAACACTCCTGCTAATACATCCCAGAATGATGTTTGCGTTTTCAGCACTGTTCCTTTCCACAGTACCCCTTCCAAGGCAGTCATTTCCCATTTTGTATGTGTGTTCCTTCCTAAATGGAGTACTTTTCATTTGCTCTTATTGAATTTCATTTTATTTACTTCAGACCATTTCTCCAGTTTGTCCAGATCATTTTGAAATGTAATCCTATCCTCCAAAGAACTTGCAAACTCTTCTAGCTTGGTAGCATCTGCAAACTTGATAAGTGTACTCTCAATGCCATTATCATTGATGAAGATATTGAACAGAACTGGACCCAGAACTGACCCCTGCAGGATTCCACTTGATATGCCCTTCCAGCTTGACTGAACCACTAATAACTACTCTCTAGGAACAGTTTTACAATCAGTTATGCACCCACCTTATAGTAGCTCCATCTAGGTTGTATTTCCCTAGTTTGTTTATGAGAAGGTCATGCGAGACAGTATCAAAAAGTCTTATTAAAGTTAAGATATACCACATCTACCGCTTCTCCCCTATCCACAAGGCTTGTTACCCTGTCAAAGAAAGCTATTAGGTTGGTTTGACATAATGTGTTCTTGACAAATCCATGCTGACTGTTATTTATCACCTTATTATCTTCTAGGTATTTGCAAATTGATTGCTTAATTATTTACTCCATTATCTTTCTGGGTACTGAAGTTAAGCTGACTGGTCTGTAATTCCTGGGTTGTCCTTATTCCTCTTTTTATAGATGGGCACTATATTTGCCCTTTTTCAGTCCTCCAGAATCTCTCCCATCTTCCATGACTTTTCAAAGATAATTACTAATAGCTCAGATATCTCCTCTGTCAGAAGAGACTCTCAGGGTTATCTGCGATCAGATCAGATTGTCTGCATAGGTCAAGATATTCAAGTTGCCATACACTTTGAAATTGAATAACTGATGTCCATTACATATGGATTTATTAATCTCAATATCATAGAATCATAGGACTGGAAGGGACCTTGAGAGGTCTTCTAATCCAGTCCCCTGCACTCATGGCAGAACTAATTATTATGTGACCATCCCTGAAAGGTGTTTATCTAACCTGCTCTTAATCTCCAATTATGCAGATTCCACAATCTCCCTAGACAATTTATTCCAATGCTTAACTACCCTGACAATTAGGAAGTTTTTCCTAATGTCCAAACTGCCCTGATGGCAATTTAGCCCATTGCTTCTTGTCCTATCCTCACACGTTAAAGGGAACATTTTTTCTTCCTCCTCCTTGTAACAACCTTTTATGTTTTTGCATCATGATCAGTGGTTTGCTTCTGATATTTTAAACTATGCTTATGAAACCATTAGAGGACATCTAGGATTTAGTTCAGTTCCCAGATTTCTATAAGAAAGAAAGTGTTGATCCTTAGAGCAGAGTTTAGTTTGGCCTGGCTGGCCCCACCCCACCCCTCTTTTACCCGCAGTCTAGACAGAACTATTGAGTATGCCAGGAAGTGGAGTTTGAAATATATAGGTTGCCTTTATCATTCCCCTATAAACAGATTAGATAGATTGATTCATATTTTACTGAAGTCACTTCTAAACATGAATGGATAACGGGCCCCCCTTTGATTCCATATGATGGCTTTGTGCATTAATGGTGTAGATCGTTCATTCCAGTTAGACCAAAAATATACCTTAGCCTTGCATTAAGCATCATTAAAACAAAATGTAGTAAGTAAATATTATTCATTCCTCAGTGCTCATCAGGGTCATAGATTATAAATTCTTATTTGAACCAGGGGATGGAAAATGTATAATAAAGGTTCTATTTCATGTTTCTAGGACTAGGACCAATTAAGGAGCTGATTCTGCAAACCTTTAATCACTTAAGTAGTCAACAGAAAAAAGGAAATCCTCAGGATCTCAGAAAATCTACAATAAAGTGGCTCAAGTTAGGCACCTAGAAATGAAGCAGCCCAATAAGCAGTTGCTTAGGAAAATGTAGCTCCAAGTGACTTGCCCAAGGCAACACAGGTTCAGTGGTAGTGATAGTATTAGTATTGGTATGGCCAGATTCTCTCCTGAACTGAGTGGAGGGAGGAAATCAGGGGCTCTAGTTACAACACTCAGATTCAACCCCAATTTTGAATCATAGAATATCAGGGTTGGAAGGGACCTCAGGAGGTCATCTAGTCCAACCCCCTGCTCAAAGCAAGACCAATCCCCAACTAAATCATCCCAGCCAGGGCTTTGTCAAGCCTGACCTTAAAAACCTCTAAGGAAGGAGATTCCATCACCTCCCTAGGTAACCCATTCCAGGGCTTCACCACCCTCCTAGTGAAAAAGTTTTTCCTAATATCCAACCTAACCCTTCCCCACCGCAACTTGAGACCATTACTCTTTGTTCTGTCATCTGGTACCACTGAGAAAAGTCTAGATCCATCCTCTTTGGAACCCCCTTTCAGGTAGTTGAAAGCAGCTATCAAATCCCGCCCTCATTCTTCTCTTCTGCAGACTAAACAATCCCAATTCCCTCAGCCTCTCCTGATAAGTCATGTGCTCCAGCCCCCTAATCATTTTTGTTGCCCTCCGCTGGACTCGTTCCCATTTTTCTACATCCTTCTTGTAGTGTGGGGCCCAAAACTGGACACAGTACTCCAGATGAAGCCTCAGCAATGCCAAACAGAGAGGAATGGTCACGTCCCTCAATCTGCTGGCAATGGTCCTACTTATACAGCCCAAAATGCCGTTAGCCTTCTTGGCAACAAGGGCACACTGTTGATTCATATCCAGCTTCTCATCCCCGCTAAGCCCTAGGTTCTTTTCTGCAGAACTGATGCCTAGCCATTCGGTCCCTAGTCTGTACCAGTGCATGGGATTCTTCCATCCTAAGTACAGGACTCTGCACTTGTCCTTGTAGAACTTCATCAGATTTCTTTTGGCCCAATCCTCTAATTTATCTAGATCTCTCTGTATCCTATCTACCACTCCTCCCAGTTTAGTGTCATCTGCAAACTTGCCGAGTGTGCAATCTACCTCCTCCTCCAGATCATTAATGAAGATATTGAACAAAACTGGTCCCAGGACTGACCCTTGGGTCCAAACTGCTGTCTTAATGGATCCTATGCCTGTGGAGAATTGGCATAGCTGCATCAGTCACTCGCTCCACCCCATATCCCAGGGTGGGAAAAATAAGTCAGATCCAGCATATCTATGCTCAATTTTTCCTCATGCCAATGGAATGTTCTGCTGGGAATTTGTGGCCATAGTAATATTTATTTATACTAAGCAGAACAGTTCCAACAGAAGAGATCGAGAGAGATTCCCCCTTCCAATATTCTGTTGCCTGGTGAGTAGGGCATTTCCCTGGGATGTGGGAAACCTTGACTCAATTTCCTGCTCAAAATCAGGCAGAGTGACTATTCAAACCTGGGTGTGTCATATCAGTGCCCTGGGCCATTGGATATTCTTGGAGGAAAAACCCTGCAGACAGACCCCAACATTTCTGATTTGCTCACCCCAGCTGTCTTTTGTACTTGTTAGGTGTGCTCTGAGCATGCCTGCACGATCAGGTCCTACAAGCAAGATAGATGGGGAAACAACCAGTCTGAGAATCCCACCAGGCTTCTTGTCCATCCTCCCTGTGGAAGGAAAAGGCCCAGGTAGAGACTGTCGAATCATGGAAGTCAACGAATGGCTGCGCAGGTGGTGTCGGAGAGAAGGCTTTGGATTCTTTGATGATGGGATAGTGTTCCAAGAAGGAGTGCTAGGCAGAGACGGGCTCCACCTAACGGAAAAGGACCTAGGGGTTACAGTGGACAAGAACCTGGATATGAGTCAGTGTGCCCTTGTTGCCGAGGACTTATGAGGAGAGGCTGAGGGAACTGGAATTGTTTAGTCTGCAGAAGAGAAGAACGAGGGGGGAATTAGATAGCTGCTTTCAACTACCTGAAAGGGGGTTCCAAAGAGGATGAATCTAGACTGTTCTCAGTGGTACCAGATGACAGAACAAGGAGTAATGGTCTCAAGTTGCGGTGAGGGAGGTTTAGGTTGGATATTTAGGAATATTTAGGAAAAAAAACTTTTTCACTAGGAGGGTGGTGAAGCCCTGGAATGGGTTACCTAGGGAGGTGGTGGAATCTCCTTCCTTAGAGGTTTTTGAGGTCAGGCTTAAAGCCCTGGCTGGGATGATTTAGTTGGGGATTGGTCCTGCTTTGAACAGGGGTTGGACTATATGACCTCCTGAGGTCCCTTCCTACCCTGATATTCTATGATAGGGCTTCAAGGAGTTTGTTAGCTGTGGAGTAACTTCAGGACTTAGGTGGCTTTCACATGACCACCAGCATAAATTTAAAACACCTATCAGACATTAGGAGGCAGCTGAACAGTAGTTTTGAGCATGCCCAGGGCACCAAAATTTTGGATTTAGTTGCTTATAGAGACAGAAATAAGTTTTGAGAGTTTTGCTGTAATGAAGTTTTGATACACTGCAATGAAACTTATGGAATTCATTATCTAGAACAGATCTATCATTGAAATCCAGGCCCCAAATTTTCCATCTTTATTCAAGTGGAGTAGGAGTCCAGGAGAAAGGAGAAAATGTGACAGAAGTATACATGGTGAGATAATGAATGCAAACACAATTTTGGGTTGAACTAACAGAGGCATAGTGTGCAAGTCACAGGCGGTGATAGTACTGCTCTACTCAGCACTGGTTAGGCCTCAGATGGAATATTGTGTCCAGCTCTGGTCACCGCTGTATAGAAAGGATAGAGAGAAACTGGAAAGGATCCAGAGGCGAGTGACAAAGATGATCAAGAGGACAGAATGCAGCCATATGAGCAAAGGCTGAACCAACTGGGTATGTTTAGTTTGGAAAAGAGGAGATTAAGGGAGGACATGATAGCAGTCTAAAGATACTTGAAAGACTGCCACAAAAAAGATGGTGAAAAGTTGTTCTCTTTAGTCACAGAGGGCACAACAAGAGGCATCGAGTTCAAACTACAGCATAGCAGATTTAGATTAAATCTCAGGAGAAGCTTCCCAACTGTAAGAACCATAGGACAATGGAATAGACTGGGTAGAGAGGCTGTGGAAGCTTCTTCACCTGAGGTTTTCAAAAGAAAGCTGGATACTGGATAGTCATCTGTCTGGAATGGGTTAGACAACAAATCCTGCATGGGGTTAGATTAGATGATCCTTACGATCCCTTCTAACCCTATGACTATGATTAAATTTAAAGAAATCTACTTGTGTCTCATACAATTTGTAGAGATACCTGCCTCCAAAAGGCTTGCTTCTTGGAAACTTTCCTCTCGGAGGATATCCTCTTCTGGAATGGATGAAGAAAGTGGAATAAAGAAACAAATTTACCTTTAGCAGAGCAAGAAATTAGTGCAAGGAACATCTAGCTAACTTCCTAGATGTTTAGGTAAAGGAAAACATGATGCCATTTACCGTTTCCCTCAAATGAAACTATGTGATTTAAAATTTAAGGGTTGCTCCATGCTATGGGGCTTCTAGATGCTACTGTAAGTACTAAACAATACATCTGAAGAGTTTAAATGGCACTGAAGGGATACACAGACTTTCTATTAGCTTCTGGGATGAATATCACCTTTTGTTCCTTATTTTCCCCATCCATAACATAGGGATAATAATATTAGGCTTGATCAAACCCATCAGTGATTTAACACCACTAAAGTATATGAAAAAACCTCAGGGATGAAATTTGACCCTTTTTCCTTATTTGAGCCACCTTCCTTATTCCTAGTTCCATGAGAGTGGTGTGCTACACATATTAATTAATATAATCTGGGAATGTTGTAAAATATGAGATACCTATAGGCCAAATTTATAATTATTACCTACCAGTCAAAGTAATCAATCCAAGAATAAAAGGAAATCCAGTAACTATAATGATGGATTTCGTAAGCATGGATGCAATATGAAAGCTAAATTATGTGAACAAATCTTTACTTTTATCTCTGCACTCACTGATTTGAACTGGGAAAAAAAAATCTTTCCTTCTTTAGACTGTAAGTCATTGAGCACAAATATATTTGAAAGCAAACACTGAATCCAATATGAACAGCTTTTTATTTTCTGGGAATCTTTTTTAATGTATCTATAGAGTAAAAGCAAGGGCATGTGAGTTACTGCTGACACAGGCTAGACGCTAAACCACCAACCTCACCACCCTGTGGTTTGCTCAGCAGCCAGGGATATAAGGAGCTATTTAGAGAAACTGGTAGGCCTTGCCTGGTGCTGATGTAATGATGCATTCCTGTGGCTTGCAGGCTGTTTTAGAAGAGAGATATGCTGTTCATGTGCAGAGGGGTGGGAGCCCAAGCTCTGCTACATCCTGCCCAGAGGCCAAAAAAGGAAACACAGCAGCAGTAAGAATAAAAAGAGAACGGGCAGCATATAAGATTGGGGGGGGAGGGGGACCAACCTTTGAGTGAGTTGGAACAGGGAACAATACAACTTTATACAACCCACACTCCATACAGGATGATGTGTGTATGGCTCAGTGAAGGGTTTTCCTTAACCAAACCCCTCTGTAACCACAGTTTAATGGGCCTGATTCTCTTCTCCTTCACAGCAGTTAAATTAAAGCCAATGGAATTTCGATGGCATTTTAGTGTAATGTAATACCCTAAAAAGCACCCAAACCCCCTACAAAAACACTGCGCACACACACACTTCCCCCTTTCCCTCATGGGATAGAACGAGACAACATCTCATGTAATAGATGTTCACCACACCTCTTAATGCACTATTGGAAGGCGCTCAGATACCATGGTGATGAGGGAGGGGTCAGAGCCTGTATAGAACAGGACACTACCGATCTACTCCTGATTTAAGAATCAGGCTGGAATCTCTTTTCTGAACCAACTGATAAAATTTAATTTGAGCCAGGATCCTAGTATTTGGCTAATTATGAATGTACAAGAAGTTGTGTTAGAGCAACGCTTCCAGTCAAAGCCTCTTAAATGTACAACTTCATACTTTTTAACTGCAAAGGGAAATACACTAAAGAAAAGTGTAGACCATAAATAAGACCTGTTTCTAGTATGTAAATATTAATATTTATTTCTTGAATGCTGGCCAAGGGTTTGGTGCTGCCTTGAAGGATGGTCATGGTTTTAGGGATTTATGATAAAGAGGCAAAACAGTCCAGACAAATATTACACAGGAGCAAGATGGTGCAGAAATGAGCCCAAAAGTAATCACAGAAATAAAGTGTGTTGTAAAAAGTAATCTCATCTTGAGGCCCATCAGTGATGCTCACAAGAAGTGAATTTAGCAGTAATATTAGACAATAGTTATGAGCCCCAACTAAGATTTTCCCACAGGCATTTAGTCTTCTGAATGGGTATTTGAGAAAGGTTGCACTTTGGGTGAGGACTGACTTTATCTGTTCTGTACAGTCAATGTAAGTTTTGGCACTAAACATTTTTTAAAAGGAAAGGACTCTGGGCTAGATTGGTGGAACCTTTGCTAGCCACACAGGAGAGTGAGAAGGGAGTGAGGCCTCCCTTACTTCTTTACTCTAGCTTGCTCAAGATGGTGACTCTGGCTGTCGGGTAGAGAACAAAAGCCACTTGCCTGTTACTCCCTGGTCAAGAAGTGTGAAGAGGGGCAAGCTATGCTTGGCTGAGCATATCAGGGTAGTAAGCTGCTGCATGAAAAGTGACCAAGTAGCTTGTTCTACTTTACTCCCTTCAGCAAGGGGCAGGGGCAGGAGAGGAATTGTGAATCTCAGTTCATTCTGTGCTTTCTCCTGGGGAGGTACAGTTAGGCACCACACTCTATTCAGGGCACAGTTAGTCTAGCCCTATAATATCCCAGTTATATACAGTATACTGTACTATGTACAGCTGCTAAAAGGAGGCCGCCTGTCTTTGAAATCTGAGCTCAAGCATCCTGAATGTCCACCCTGCCCAGATGCCAATATGTTGTCAGATATGCTAAGCTTTCGGAGTGATGAATACTGTTCAGCCAATGCACTTGTTTGGTGCTGCAGGGGATTCACATACAAATAAAGATACAATATGTTGTTTCAGTCCAATATTTATAAACAGGAGCCCGCTATGTAAATGATTGCACTACCTCCTGGTCATGTGACTCATTTCCTTTTTGCACAATCCTGGAAAGCGTGTGAGTGCGTAAAGAAGTAACCGAATGATGGATATTGTAAATCATGAAGGGAAAGTTGAATATATTGGTCCTGCTTCTGCTCCTATGGAAATCAGTTTAACTACAATGGGTTTAATGTTGAGTTGTGTGCCCTTATATGATAAGAGTGACTAGTCCCCCCCCCGCCCATTTAAAAGGCTCAGGCAGGATCTGAGGTGATTCTACTATGCCCCAATTTCTCACTGCTGCTGCCAGTTTTAAAAAGTGAGGGAACCTGTAAAAGGGTGGAAGGAAACCAGCACTTTCTGCAGATCAAACTGTCTCACTTTTCAAAAACACAATGGACACTGGACATTAATTTAAAAGAGTTTGTTGAAATTTTATTGGCTTACATTTTTTTTTGTTTGTTTCAAATACAGTATACCTTTTACCTTACTTTTTCTTCCTACAAAGATCATTCATTTTAGGGAACATGATCAACAAGTTATCAAAAAAAGGAAAAACTGGCATTTATGATTATTAAATTAAGTAATTACAGAAAGACTTTCCATATTGTTTTCCCAATGGAAATATGAATGGCTGCAAACTACACCATCAGTTCTCTTATGAGCTCCAAGTGAGCTATTCTAGTTTTTGTACTACTTTTATCCTACTATCTGAGTACCTTCCAGATGAGTTTCATGCTAAGTTCATTTCAGGATTGGGTCCTATCCACCCAGTCCTATTCCCACTGAAGTCAATGGAAGTTTGCCATTGATGCCAATGGAAGCGGGCTCTGGATTTATTTCAGTAATTTGTTTCCAAGTCATTGAAGGACATGAGGCTTTTAAAGAATTTAAAATTACTTTTTAAATAGGAATATGGAAACTGGCATATCAACACACAGCAGTGGTACATCTAGGCTAATATACCCAAGATGTTTATACCTAATGTTTCAAAGCAAAGCATAACATAACATCTCCATAATTTACTTAACTATGTGATTCTGTATCCTGGGGAAGTGCTGCCTGACCTCTGTTTGTGAAAAGCTTTTGCCCTGAAATATGATGGTGCATAGTCGTTATAATATTTATCATATGTAATGTAACTACTAGGACTGTCAATTAATCACCATTAAGTCACACGATTCACTTAAAAAATTAATCGCGATTAATCACAGCTTTAAGAGTGATTAAGCAATAGAATACCAATAGAAATTTATTAAATATTTTTGGATGTTTCTACATTTTCAAATATATTGATTTCAATTACAACACAGAATACAAAGTGTACAGTGCTCATTTTATATTTTTGATTACAAATATTTGCACTGTAAAAATGAATTGAAAAATACTATTTATTTTATCACCTCATACAAGTACTGTAGTGCAATCTTTTGATCATGAAAGTTGAACTTACAAATGTAGAATTATGTACAAAAAATATAACTGCATTCAAAAATAATGTAAAATTGAGAGCCTACAAGTCCACTCAGTTCTACTTCTTGTTCAGCCAATTGCCAAGAGAAACAAGTTTGTTTACATTTACAGGAGATAATGCTGCCCACTTCTAATTTACAACGTCACCTCAAAGGGAAAACAGGCATTTGCATGGCACTGTTGTAGCTGGCATTGCAAGGTATTTCCATGCCAGATATGAATGTTTAGCATATGCCCCTTCATGCTTCGACCACCATTCCAGAGTACATGCTTCCATGCTGATGATGCTCATTAAAAAAAAAGTGTGTTAATTAAATTTGTGTGACTGAACTCCTTGGGGGAGAATTGTATGCTTCCTGCTCTGTTTTACCTGCATTCTGCCATATATTTCATGTTATAGCAGTCTCAGATAATGACCCAGCACCTGTTCGTTTTAAGAACACTTTCACTGTAGATTTGACAAAATGCAAAGCAGGTACCAATATGAAATTTCTAATGATAGCTACAGCACTCAACGCAAGTTTTAAGAATCAGAAGTGCCTTCCAAAATCCGAGTGGTCCGAGGTGTGGAGCATGCTTTCAGAGAAAGCAACACTCTGATGCGGAAACTATAGAACCCGAACCACTAAAAAAGAAAATCAACCTTTTGCTGGTGCCATCTGACTCACATGATGAAAAAGAATATCCAAAGCATTGCAGACCAATGGATGTTATCGAGCAGAACCCGTCATCAGCATGCCCTCTGGAATGGTGGTTGAAACATGGAGACATATGAATCTTTAGCTCCTATGGCACGTATGTGTCTTGAGATGCTGGCTAAAACAGTGCCATGCAAACGCATGTTTTCACTTTCAGGTGACATTGTAAACAAGAAGTGGGCAGCATTATTTCCTGCAAATGTAAACGAACTTGTTTTTGAGCTATTGCATGAACAAAAAGTAGGACTGAGTGGACTTGTAGGCTCTCAAGTTTTACACCATTTTGTTTTTGAATGCAGTTATATTTTTTGTACATAATTCTACATATGTAAGTGCAATTGCTTTATCATGAAAGTTGAACTACAGTATTTGTATTAGGTGAATCAAAAATGCTATTTCTTTTGTATTTTACAGTGTAAATATTTGTAATAAGAAATAAATATAAAGTGAACACTGTACACTTTGCATTCTGTGTTGTAATTGAAATCAACATATTTGAAAATGTAGAAAACCACCAAAATATTCAAATAAATGGTACTGTATTATTAACAGCACAATTAATTGTGATTAATATTTTAATTGCTTGATAGCCCTAGTAACTACACGCTACCATTATTCATTTAAATATTTTATCCTTTTTAATATCTTATTCAGCTATTTGCCTCAAGAGTATTCTATTGTAGTGAGTTCTACAGAGTAATTAAACATGACAAAGTAGTTTTCTATTTTAAATTAGTAACATTTTAGTTTGTAGGCCCCTTTTGTTTTTGTAATATTAAAATTGATTTTAACCTTGTCACTGTACTGCAGTGACTGTGTGTATGTATCCATGTTGCCATCTAGTGTGTGTCTCAGAGTAAGAATAAAGGACTGACTACTAGGGCCAGGTCTGATAGATCTCCTTCAGCTCACTAGAGATCTGCACTTCTGGAAAGGAAAGACTAGGAGTGAAATCCTGGTTCTATTGAAGGAGTCAAAGTCAAAGTTACTGGGGCCAGAATTTCACCCCAGATGCATAGACTTATCTCTCCAAGTGTGTGTAAGATTTCTCATTGCTGTGTTTGTTGTCTTTAGCACATGCTTTTAATCACACTGCTGCTTCTTTTCCCAACCTCCTCACCTTTTCTGACTGCTCCTCCAGTCTCCACCACATCTCCTGCTCCAACCATATTCTGCTCCCTTCCCATTCCAATTAACACTCAGCTAGAAGTTCAGATGAGTTTCCATCTCTTCCCAAATAACTTGGGAATGAGGGGCATAATGTTTCATTTAAATGATGGTGCATTATTAGACAGACACTGCAAAAGGCAATTTAATTAGTGGTGAGGGAATAATTATTCGGTTCAGTGGTCAAACCAAAAAAGGAGAAAAAATGGTCCTCCTCAAACAGATTCACCCCAAAGCTGCATTTTTTGGCAAGTAAAGTGCCCAGCTTATAATTTAATTCCTTAAGTTTGGGCATTTTAATATTTTAAAGGGGTTGTGGTAACCACAATCAGCCATATGTTACATACAGTCAATTGTGTCATCAACCTATGGAGAAAGTAGCTATGAGAAAGTCAATAAACCAATATCATTAGATGGTCCTTGTATACATTCCCAGACAGAACCAGCAGGCAAAATGAAGCTCCCTGCATAATGCGATTTGCAGCACTTCCTAAATGATCTCCCCTCTGGAGATGGGATTCATTATGCTGCTCCCACTCTGGGTAGTGAGAAAGTAAAACACTTGGATGGCTGACAACCCTTCTTTCCCTGGAAAGGTTGGTGGTGGAAGAAATAAAAGTAGATCAAGCTCCCTGGGTCAGATCCTAAGCTGATATAAATTGTCACAACTCCATTGAAGTCAATTGACACCAGCTGAGGATCTGTCCATATAATTCCTTCTTCTGTAATGATGAGCTAAAGCACCAAACCCTCAACTTGAGAGACTCTTGGAGAGTTGTTTCAACACATCTATCACTTGCTGAGGGCTAATGAGCAAAGCAAAAACTAGCTGAATGATCGCCAAATGGTGTGCCAATATTTTATTTTATTTAATTTTTTAAACTGATGGTGCTACTTTTTTCTACTACCAGTGTCTCACTACTAGCATCACTACATTGTGTTCCTGGTCTGTTTTAGTGCCCTTTAAAATCTTGTAGCTCTTTAATATTTTCTTTTGAGACAGAGCAAGATTCTTTTTACTTTGAGTCTAACTACCCAGAGTTACATCAATGTAAGTGAGGAGTAACACTACTCAGGTTAACAGAGTTCTATTGGTGTAATGCTGGTGGGGGAGATTAAATAAGAGCTAAATTGTTTTGCAAAGCCTCCTGAGTTTATTATATAGCTCTAGTGGCTTTTTGTGAAACCCAAAACATCTCTATGTTCCCTTGTCCGTAGTTGTTTGCATTCACATTTCACATTCAGATTTCACTGCATAAAAGGGCAAGGAAAGTTTACTGAATGGAAAGACCTTCAGGTCTACAATATCAAACAGTGGAGTGACCTCAAAGGAAAACATATTTCATTTTTTAAAAAATGGTTTCCTTGCAAATCCTGCTTGTTTTACCCACCCAGCTCTGACTCTTTGCTGCCTCTGTGGTAACACATGTTTTATATGAATCAATATAAAGATGAATTTTAACATACAAATAACTAGATGCAGCTATGCAGTAGGAGGGAATTCCTATAGGATGATGTCAAGTTTTTTAAGCAGTAAAATTAAAAATAGCACATAAAACCTGACCAGTCAACTTGGTTTTGAGCCAACTCAACACATTTGGGAAACATTATCAAGTTTATCAGGGGTAATGTATCACAGAAAATCTGCTTCTGTTTATATACCATTTATTATTCATTTTTGACATTTTCCTTTTTTCCTTCAACCTCCCCCTCACCCCCCAAGCAAATCTATGCTAGACTGAGCTGAAACATGAGATAACAGAATGGCCTTTTTTTCCCTTCCACATAAGACAAAAGCAGATCTGACTAGAAGCAGAAACTCTTAAGTGAAAAGTTATGATTTGCTATTTTTCTCTTCTAAGAAATATAACTGCAGGAAGCAAATTTGAGTTGACAGGGAATATCATTTGGCAATAAAGGAGAAAACTGACAATGAAAAACCTGACCAAAATCAGAGGCTTAGGTAGGTGAGACTGTATAGAACATAGCGTTATAATATTCAGTAGCATCTGTAGCAAACATTCCTTTTTCTACAGTGGACCAAATTCTACCCTGCTCTATGCTATGATATATGCATATGATGTACTGTAGGACTTACACATTGCTCATTGCCAACCTCTTGCTCATAGGAGTATTGACATATTTTAGTTAAGAGGTCAAATTCTCTGCTGGGGTAAGTACTTTGAGTTCAGTGGGGTTATTCCAGTAGAGAATTTGGCCCATGAGTTGCAGGAGTTTTACAATAAAACAAGGTTCGTAGAAGACAGGCCTAAGTCAGGGAAGCATGTGATCCAATGAAAGGAAGTTACCAACATAGTAAACTCCTTATTTAGGCTGCATGGGCCTTTTAAAGCAGAAATAAGCATAATTCCTGAAATATTTGCTATGTGTGTCCTTTGCTGATGGAAAAAATAGATTAACTGATTTTCTATCTTTATTTCTTTTATTAAACCAGAGAAATTTTCTCAAAAATACTTAAAATTATGATGTGTGATGAGTGTACACATTCAGGTTCAGATTGCTATTTGGAGTATTTTTGGTCGGCTCTAAACAATTATGGCTGGCTATAAAACTTGTGCTGCAGCAAATAGAACATGTCTTAAAACATAGTAGCATTGGAGAGGATCTCTGTTCAAAGTGGACACAGATGGAAAAGAGACCCAGAGAAAGTAACTGAAAAGGAGTTCCAAGTAACCCAGTAAGGATGAACTGCTGAACTCTTCTGGAGAAACTAGTATTGTTCGTTAGCCTGTCAGGTAGCCTGTGGCCACCAGAGAGAAAAAGGAGGATTTACTGGGGTACATGAGGATGTACATGGGGTACAAAAATGTTAGAACTTGAAATAACTGCTTTTTAGTTTTGTTTTCTTTTTAAAGTTCATAACAGACTCGATCCAAAACACATTGACTTCAAGGGGCTTTAGATCAGATTCCAAGTAAAGAGTTACATGGGAGCCAGGTCACTGGCTTTATTTTCCATTGTTCCCACTGTGGTCCAAGTACCTCTGTTTGGCAATTGCAGTCACCTCAGCCTGGTAGGGCCCAGAGTACCAGGCACACATACACCAATCATTTATAGTGGGTCGGTGGGGGGCATGTCTATGTATTATAATTGTTAATATGTGCTGTTGGTTAAGCACTGATCTGATCATAGTCATGAAGGTCCATCCATCTGCGTCAGCTTGCAGGACCGGGCCCTAAATTTCAGACACACCAGGGTGAGTGAAGGTGACCAGTGTAGGTGAGTTTGCACTCATGGTACATTTTCCTTTGATTGAATTAACTGATTGTGGGTGTGCACTTTCAATCTGTAGTTTAAATATGTCCCTGAATTCCTCATTGATGCTAAGATCTCACCTAGCAGCATCTGCACATAATGCTTTCTACCATCTCTGATAGGCTATGGAAGGAGATTCCATCTCATCCCATCCTAAGTTATACACATCTTTGTCACCTCCTATCTGGACTACAGCAATGCAATGTACCTGGGCATGAAGCTGTCAACCATTAGCAAACTCCAACTACCTCAGAATGGAGCAGCACTTCTCCTCAGCTACTGAAGCTACCAGCAGCACATCAAACTTGTCTACTGCCATCTATACTAGCTTCTTATGCAATATCGATTAAAGTTTAAGATCTCAATCCTTATTTTAAGGCACTCCATGGCCTGGGCCCAGCATATCTAAAGATCAACCAAAGCTCTGGAATGAGGACCATAGTGGAATGACTCTGCTTCTTAGGGCACAATGTGACTTTCTACCATAAGAATATAGCTCATCTGTGCAGGAGACATAGCTTTCTCTGAGGGAGATCAGATTGTGGAACAATATTTTATAGAAACTCTTCACAATCCTCCCCTCCTTCTGCTGCAAGTCCAAGGTGCTTGTCTTTGACCTGCCTTCTTAACATATATGTAGAGTAGCATGTATATGAAAAACTAAGAAACAAAACATCCCCACCAAAAGCAAAAAAACACACTCCACTGCACACACAATTCTTTCCCTGGGGAGAGAATGAGTCACATGGCAGTCACATCATTTAATGCATTTCAGGAAGGGGCTCAGACATGATGATAAGAAGGATGGTCAAGACCCTGAATAGAATGGAAAAGAAAGGAAGAGATGGCATGAGAAAGGACAGAGGGGACAGCTTTACAATCATACAGATGCTCCGATTATGCATGGACATATATTTTATTGACAATAAATAAATAAATGATCCACGGAGATAAGAAAGCTAGGATTATTAACATAAGAATGGCTTTACTGGGTCAAACCAATAGTCCATCTTGCCCAGAATCCTGTCTTCTGGCAGTGACCAGTGCTAGATGCTGAAGAGGAAATGAAGAGAACATGGCAATTAACAAGTGATCCATCCCCTGTTATCCAGTCCCAGCTTCTTGCAGTCAGAGGTTATGGGTCACCCATATCATGAGGTTGCGTCCCATACCATCTTGGCTACCAGCCATTGCTGGACCTATCTTCCATGAACTTACACTTATTTTAAACTCAATTATACTTTTGACATTCACAACATCCACCATGCTTCCTTATTTTTTAAACCTGCTGCCTATTAATTTCATTGCGTGATCTCTTGTATGGGTGTGATGTGCCTATTCATTTTCTCGACACCATTCATGATTTTATAGACCTATACATATCCCCTCTTAGTCATCTCTTCAAAGCTGAGCAGTCACAGTCTTTTTAATCTTCCCTTGTACTGAAGGCGTTCTGTACACTTCATGATTTTTTTGTTTCCCTTCTCTGTACTTTTTCCAATTCCAATATGCCTTTTCTGAGATGGGGCAACCAGAACTGCATGCAGTATTCAAGGCATGGGCATACCATGAATTTATATAGTGCCATTATGATTTTTTTGGTCTTATTGTCTATCCCTTTGCTAATGATTCCCAACATTGTTTGCTTTTTAACTACTGCTGCACATTGAGAGTTTTCAGAGATCTATCCACGACTCCAAGATCTCTTTCTTGGGTGGTAACAGCTAAGTTAAATCATATTTTTATGTATGGTTGGGATTATTTATTCCTATGTATTTCTTTGCACTTAACATTAAAATTGATCTGCCATTTTGTTGCCTAATCCCCCAGTTTAGTGAGATCCCTTTGTAACTCTTCAGTGTCAACTTTGGACTTTACTCAAGATAGCAAAGTTTGCAGACAACACAAAATAACTATCTTACTGTTCACCCCTTTTCCCAGATCATTTAGGAATATATTGAACAGCACAGGTCCCAGGACAGATCCTCACAGGACCCTGCTATTTACTTTTCTCCACCGTGAAAATTGACCGTTTATTCCTATCCTTTGTTTCCAGTCTTTTAACCAGTTTCTGATCCATGAGAGGACCTTCCTTCTTATCTCATGACAGCTTAGTTTGCTTTAGAGCCTTAGCTGAGGGACCTTGTCAAAGACTTTCTGAAAGTCCAACTACCCTATATCTACTAGATCACTCTTGTCCACGTGCTCATTATCGCCTCAAAGAATTCTAATAGATTGGGAAGGCTTGATTTTACTTTACAAAACTCATCTTAACTTTTCCCCAACAAATTGTGTTCATCTATGTGTCTGATAAATTCTAGTAAAGAACTGAATTTCAACCAATTTGCCTGGTAGTGAATTTAGGCTAACTGGCCTGTAAGTACCAGTATTGCCGCTAGAGCCTTAAAATCAGCATTACTTTAGCTATCCTTCAGTCATCTGGTACAGAGGCCGATTTACATTCCACAGTTAGTAATTCTTCATTTCATATTTGGGTGAATACCATCTGACCCTGATGATTTATTACTGTTTAATTGATCAATTTGTTCCAAAATCTTCTCTATTGACACCTCAACCTGGGACAATTTCACAGATTTGTCATCTATAAAGGATGGCGAAGATGTGGGAATCTTGCTCACATACTCTGCAGTGGAGAATTCATTTAACTTCTGCACCAGGGCCTTGTCTTCCTTGAATGCTCCTTAAGCACTTTGATTGTCCAGTGGCCCAACTGATTGTTTGGCGGGCTTCCTGCTTCTGGTGTACTTAAATATTCTGCTGTTAGTTTTTGTGTCTGTTACTAGCTGCCCTTGAAATTGTTTTTTGGCCTGCCTAATCATACTTACACACTTGACTCGCCACAGTTTATGCTCCTTTGTATTTTCCTCACTAGGATTTGACTTCCAATTTTTTAAAGGACACATTTTTGCTTCTGATCACCTCTTTTACCCTGCTCTTTAGTTTTGGTCCTCTTAACCCAAATTAAAAAAAAAAAAAAAAAAGGGGTGTGTGTATATGTCTAGTTTGAACCTCTGTTAGGAAGTTTTTGGTAGTTTCTGTGCATCTTGCAGGCATTTCACTCATGTGACCATTCCTTTTAATTTCCACTTAACTAGCCTCCTCATTTTTGTGTGACTCTCCTTTTTTGAAGTTAAATGCTACTGTGGTGGGTTTCTTTGGTACCCCCCCCCCCATAAGGATGTTAAATTTAATTACATTATAGTTGCTATTATCAAGCAATTCAGTTATATTCACCTCTTGGACCAGATCCTATGTTCCCCTTAGCACTAAATCTAGAATTGCCCCTCCTCTTGTGGGCTCCAGGACTAGCTGCTCCAAGAAGCAGTCATAATGGGGTTTAGAAATTTTATCTCCACATCCCATCTTGAGGTGACATATTCCTAGTCAATATGGGGATAGTCGAACCCCCCCCCCCCCGCCATTATTATTGAGCTTTGTTTCTGTAGCCTCTCGCACTGACACACACTAGGGGATAGGGTGGTGTCTGAATGACTAGAGGGATTATTATGAGAGGAAATTATGGAGAAGGCAGGAGTTGTCATGGTGCTAGTTATGGCTGCCTGATTTGATGGGCCAGCCTATCTTAGAGACAGTTCTAACATATGCCAGTGGATCGATAGGGTGGAAGAGAGCTCTGCTCTTCCCCTGATATATGCCCTATGCTGCGCTGGAGGAAGGGGAGTTATCACAGGACCCAGTAAGCACGACATAACACCAGGAATGTGGTTTAACTAGGTTGCCATTTTATTAATTTATGCATTTGGCAACTATCCAGCAATCTCTCATCCAGTGCAGATCCTCCTTCCTTTCTAATACATTCCACCTGCTAGAGCAGCAGCCATCAGTCCCTCACCCTATTAACCTGGTCCCAGCACCATTTGTGAGCCCCCACTGCCTTCCCTTTATCCAAAGGCTAAGGGGGTGAGGACAAACCCCATTCCTCACCTTCTTTAGGAGAGGTCTTCCTCTAATCCACTTTTAATTCCAATCCCCTCATGAACAAGTACCTGCAGTGGGCACAAGCCAAGTTGCAGCAAAATGACTATTACAGCCTCACCTACTCACCAGGTCTCTGGGCTGCTGAGATGAAGGCAAAAAAACCTCCCTCCCAGACCAATCTGGCAGGGAAGGGAATTTTTCCTCCCACCCCACAAAAGGCAACTAGCATGATGCTCACAGCAAAGGAAAAAATCCAGTCCTATTGTAATCCCAAGGAGGCAAAAGGTTTTATAAATCCTCTCCTTGGGTGCATAGGAGCCAATAGACTTATGCTGAATCCCTCACCGAACCAATCAGCCTAAGCCATCCTCCTCAGGCCCATGAGGAGGAGGCCAGGAGTAGAGGAGAAAAACAAGGGTAGGTGTGCCATCTTTAGAGAGGCCAGGGGTTTTCTGTGCCATGCTGACCCAGACAAAGCCACCTCTGAGACTGCTGGGGGAGCAGGAGGAGGGGGACCTTCCCAGAATTGTGCTGATATTGGTGTATAAATAAAAGCAGGGAACAATCACAGTTAGGGTTCCCCCTTTCGTGCTGGGAATCATATGCAATATATTTCATGTGATGTCTTTTGCTGGCAGCAGTCAGAAGTCTATGCTTCCAAGGGTTCACTTCAGTTCCAATGGACATACTGCAAAAGAGGGTTTGGAAGAAATAAACCCTGCATCAGATAGACAAGGAGAGAATAGGCCAAGGAAAAAGGTTTTATTTTCAAGCTTTTAAACAGGGGGAGGAGGAGGCAGCTAGTAAAAATATTAAAGCCCATTAAAAAGTAGTTGAGAGAATGTCTTTTTAACTGCTCTAATACCAGCACTCTAGCCATGAATTGTTTTCATACTGCTTTAGAGATCACGGAGGTAAATGGCCACCACTGCAGGGGTTAAAACACTATCTTTCATTTTTATGTTTCTTGACCTGGGAAGTCAATACAAGCTATGTCAAAGGAGTACACCCAGCAAGAGGCAGTTACAGTTAGCATAGTGTGTAATACAATGAAACAGGAATCCCCTGAAAAATGAGCTTCCCAGGCACACACAGAGCTTTAAGGGACTTTCTGCACTAGGCTAAAAATTGCTATTTCATTGGGAGCTGTGCCTGCTTATTTGACTCGTTTCACACTGAATTGGATAAGATATGAAAGAACCCTCATCAGAATTAGTCTAAATATAGCATCTCCTATACTGCTAAGGAGTATCCATTCTTCTCAGCCGCTTGTTATTCTTCATTACAAGATGTAAAAAGGAAGCAAGCTGCAACTTTCATTCAACTTAATAACTTGATGGCTGATTACTTGTAGGCCCCATACGGGATTGATTCTTGGGGAGGGATTTGGAGGAAGAGAAGCAAGGAGCTTCGCAGACTAGCTGAGGCTGTCTACACTACAACTTATGTTGGCATAATTTAGGGGGTGTGAATAAACTGTTCCCTCTGAGTGACGTAAGTTTCATCTACACCGCACTGTCCACATCGATGCTTGTCTGTGTGATAGCTTCTCCCGCTGACATAGCTTCCGACACGCAAAGAGGTGGCTTTATTATGCCAATACGTGAGCTCTCTCTCGTCAGTATAGAGGGTCTTCACCAGACGCGATGCAGCGGCACTGTATGCATAGAAATGCCCTGAAGATATGTTTTATAGGTTCCCTCACAGAGCCATTGTTTCAGACTCCCAGCAAACTCAGGTAGAGAGCACTTGTAAAGTTTGTACCACAACCTTGAGGTCTAGAAGCTTTCACTCCTATAAAAAGTGACATCTTAGATTCTGCAGAATGAATGTGAGCTACATAAATACTAGTGTTAGTTGAAAATTTTCAACAGAAGAGTATTTTGGTTACAGACTGGGCTTTCTTCAAAAGCAATATTTTCCATGAAAATGTTGTTGACATTCAATTCTCCATTTTCACACAAAAGGTCACTTTCCACAGAAATTCTCATTTCTTTTTAAATCTTTTTTTCTGACAAAGCAAAACTGAAATTTTTGTTCCCTTTGCTGGTCAAAGCAGAAAGCTACACAATTGTATTTTTTTCCCCATAGAAAATACTACCTATACTGAATTACAATCCTAATTCAGAATAATAGCTGCTGACTGTAGTGGCTAAAATAAGGACTTGTATCACAGGACCCACTCACCATTATGGGGCCTCCTCCTAGCTGCTCTGGGGAACCAGCTCCTTCCAGGGAGGACACCCCTTTTTGCCACCTCTCTCTGTGACCCAAGGTATTCTCTTCTCTTCATGGCTTGGCCCTCCAGCCAGTCACTCGAGTCCTTCCCTTCTAGGGTTGCAAAGTTCTATTGGACAACTGTCCCAGGTAGTTTTCTGCTCCACTGCCCAGTCCATGCCACTTGCCCAGTGGCTGGTAGGAGAACCCAGGCCTGCTCTCTATTCCAGGTTCCAGCCCAGGGACTCTGTGTCTAGTAACTGTAGTCTGTTTTCTCCCAGACGCTGTTGTTCTTTCCCTGGACTCCTTCCTACATCTTTTGGCTCCTTCCCTGGCAGCCCAACTCCCTCCTCCCAAGGAGTAACTGTAGCCTACTCAACTCCAAAGCTCTAAAACACATCCCTCTTCTCCCAAAGGGTGACTAAAAACTACTTCCTTACAGCCCTTTTTTACTGCCAACTTCCTGGCTTTATTGCAGACCCACCTGTCCCTCCTCAGCTGGACTCCATCATGAATCAGTCTTTCAATGGCTGGCTCTCCCCAGGTGCAGCCTATCAGATTAATTAACCTACTTTAACCATCTCTGCCTTGTGTGGAGTGGACACCTCATCACAGTTTCTCTACACAATTAGTTCAATGCAAGCTGGGTGTGAATCTACCCCACACTAGCCTTCTGTGGATTAGCTGTGTGTGTGCCCCACATGTTAACAGTTCATTAGAGCACTTTGAGCCAGTCCTGTTTCAAAGATGTCTAGATCAAAGTGTTCTCAAGAGCTGTTAATGTGCTTCAGAAGGGTGCAGGTGGTCGACTGGTCCACAACAGGCTACTGCAGAGTAGATTCACACCCCGCTTGCCACAAACTGAATGTAGGCAAGTCCTAAACGTTTACTGTATTTTACTCCTGTTCACTTTGTGTGGCCAACACATGTACTGTGAGCTGGATTTTATTCCTATTTGTGCATTATCCACAGACTTGTTTATTAAGTTCCAGTCAGTTACAGCTAGACAAATCTATTGAAGGCAAGAATGCTTTAGCACTCTCTCACAAGACTAGGGTGACCAGATAGCAAGTGTGAAAAATCAGGACGGGGGTGGGAGGTAATAAGACTCTATATAAGAAAAAGACCCAAAAATCGGGACTGTCCCTATAAAAGCCGGACATCTGGTCACCCTACACAAGACCTAGTTGTCATTCCAAAGTCTAATGATGTAAAAACTTCATATAACCCGAACAATGGAAACAAGATTATTTTAGTATCAGAGGGATAGCCGTGTTAGTCTGAATCTGTAAAAAGCAACAGAGGGTCCTGTGGCACCTTTGAGACTAACAGAAGTATTGGGAGCATAAGCTTTCGTGGGTAAGAACCTCACTTCTTCAGATGCATCTGAAGAAGTGAGGTTCTTACCCACGAAAGCTTATGCTCCCAATACTTCTGTTAGTCTCAAAGGTGCCACAGGACCCTCTGTTGCTTTTTACAGATTCAGACTAACACGGCTATCCCTCTGATACTAAAATAATCTTGTTTCCATTGTTCGGGTTATATGAAGTTTTTACATCATTAGACTTTGGAATGACAACTAGGTCTTGTGTAGGGTGACCAGATGTCCGGCTTTTATAGGGACAGTCCCGATTTTTGGGTCTTTTTCTTATATAGAGTCTTATTACCTCCCACCCCCGTCCTGATTTTTCACACTTGCTATCTGGTCACCCTAGTCTTGTGAGAGAGTGCTAAAGCATTCTTGCCTTCAATAGATTTGTCTAGCTGTAACTGACTGGAACTTAATAAACAAGTCTGTGGATAATGCACAAATAGGAATAAAATCCAGCTCACA